>NW_027185698.1:45899403-45918325 GCF_028583685.1 Petaurus breviceps papuanus | reverse complement strand
CTCTCTCTCTCTCTCTCTCTCTCTCTCTCTCTCTCTTTCTCTCATACTTCTCTTCTGCCTTCAAGTACTCCCATGTCCTCTTTATTATTTTTTTAAACCAATTCACTAATTGTACCATTTCCCTTTTTCTTTGTTGGTCAAATTCCTTAAGAGACCTATCTATACTTGGTGCTTCCACTTCTTCTCACTCCCTTCAAAACCAAAAACCATCTAAAATTGGACTTCTGACCTCATCATTCAGTTCAAACCAGTGTGTCTAAAACTATCACTGATCCCATAATTGCCAAGTCTAATGACCTTTTTTTCAATCTTCAATGCTTCTTGACCTCCCTGCAGACTCTGACACTGTTTATCACTTTCTCTTTCTCTGCCTAGATGTTCTGCACGTTTTCATGAGACTGCTCTCAAATTATTCTTCTCCCGACTGTCTGGTCACTCCTTGGTCTCTTTTGTTCATTCTTTATCCATATCATTCCCATTAACACTGTCTCCCAAAGTGCTGTCCTTGGTCCTATTCTCTTTTTTCTTTCTCACTTGGTGATCTCATCAACTCCTACAGGTTCAATTTTCATCTCTGTGCAGATGATTCCAAGTTCTATATATTAGTCCTCGTATGTCTTCTTCACCACAATCCCATATCACCACATCATCTCCACTTGGATGACCCATAGGCATCCCAAATTCAACATGTCCTAAACTGAATTAATTTTCTTTCTTCCCAAACCTTTCCCTCTTACAAACTTCTCAATTACTGTTGAGGGTACTAGCATTCTCTCAGTCACTCAAGTTTCCACCTTCACGTCATACTTGACTCTTCACTCTTACTCTCCTCTCATAGCCATATCCTGTCATTTCTATATTCACACATCTTGTATACATACCCTTCACTCCACTCCTACAATCACCATTCTAGCTGGGCTCTCTTTGCTTGATTATGGTAGTTATCTTCTAATTAGTGTGACCCTTCAACAGATTGAGACTTTCCCCTAAAAAAATTGCACAGAACATGGTTTGCATCTTGGATGCACTAACCACATTATATTCATGTCTTAACCACCTAATATTAGACTGTGAGTTTCATGAGTATAAGGAGTATTTCTCACCAAATTTTTGCATCATTCCTAGAGCCCATCATATTTGTGCAAGGAATAGTACTTGCTTAATCAGTTTGGTGTTTGTTTTGAGAAACCTTATCAAGAAAATTCCATCTCCCACTTCTATACCTTAGCACAAGTGGTCCTTCCACACCAGCATGCTCCTCGCACACACACCTCCTCAGCTCTGCCTCATGGAACCCCTGGCTACCAAGATTTATGTCAAGTGCCACCTCTTACAAGAAGTCCTTCTTGATTCCTCACCCCCATTTAGTGCTCTTCTGACTTACTTTGTGTTTGTTTTGTATTTATTTATCTTTGTTGCTTCCCCTTACCCCTCCCTTCAGAATGTAAAATCCTTGAGGTCATAACTTCTTTTTGACTTGTGTCTCCAGCACCCAGAACAGTATAGACATGCAGTAAATATTTGTTAAATAAAATTGAATTGAATAGCAGCAGAAGAAACCGATTACGAGGGTATCATTCCTTAGTGGCCACTGGTGAATTTTCTTCATCCAACAGGTCAGGAAAGTGATAGGTTTTACATAGGTTGGAGCCGTGGAGACTCCTAGGAGGCTTACTCTGGGACATTGGGGATCATGAAAGGGATTAATGCAATCCAGGCCAAGAAGTGTTTTGCCTCTCTCAATACACACATAAAAGATGAGTCCAGAAAGCAAGTTCCTGGTGTAGTGGAAAGAGTCTGTACTGGAGTGAGTTTGGGGTTTTAGTCCCAACTCTAATGCTGCTACATTTATGGCCAAAGACCAAGCACTTACTTTCTCCAGGCTTCATTTCCCCCATCTGAAAAATGGAGATAATAATCTCTCTCCTACCTACTTCAAAGGATTGTTATGATGAGTCTGCTCTAAAAAATACCTGTAAAACGTTGAAAATGGAAGATTCATGAAAGGGATCTTTGCGATTATAGAATCCCTCTAGCCCCTTCATTTTACTGATGGGTAAATGGAAGACCAGAGAGGTTGGGTGAGTAAGCCAATGCCACCCAGTGAGTAAGCAGTAGGGCTGGGATTCGAACGTGGGTTCTCTGACTCTAGACATGGTGCTCATTCTACTCTACCATGACAAAAAGTGATCTAGTATCGTCAGGAGGGATTCAGAACCTTAGTGCTCTGAAAAAAAAATCTCAATCACGAGGAAGTTGGAAATGGGGAGCAGTCTCTAGCTCATTCTTCATTCAGGTCATCTGATTCCAAAGACAAGACAAAGGAAGGGAACTAGCACAAAGTCCTTTCTAACTTTAAATTCTAAGATGCTGGGATTGAATCTGCCACTTCTATCTGTGTGACCTTGGGCGAGTGACTGTCCATCTCTGAGCCTTCGATTTCTCATCTGTATATTGATACGTCCATAAATCTGCAATCTCTTTGAAGGGGGATTTCCCTTCATTTGTGCATATTGCAGCCATCTAATACTTTCTTATCCTGTGCAACTTTCATCCAAGTCCTTCTACAAATCTGTCACAGAGGACCCACTCCACATGCTGAACAACTTCCTTTAAGTCTTTTTGCATTCTGGAGAGTCAAGGGACAAGCACTGAAGCTGTCAACTTGCCATCCCATGCATTTGCCACCTCTTACAGGAAAACTTTGCTGATTCCCTAGTGTTGTCCTCTAAATTAGAGTTGTTTTGTTCAATTACATTGAACTATGTTGAATTTTCTATGCACATGTGATTTCCTTGCAATAGAATATGAGCTCATTGAGGGCAAAGATTGTTTCATTTTGGTCTTCATAGTTCCAGTACCTAGAAGATTCCTCAGCACATAGTAGGTGCTTAATAAATGCTTATTGATAGATTAGCATTGTGGAAAGGATTAATGCTTCATTGAGGGATTGGTCTAGAGTAGTGATTCTCAAACCTTTTGGTCTCAGGACCCTTTTACACTAATAAAAATCATTGGAGACCCCTAAGAGCTTTTGTACATATGGATTATATTTTTCTATATTTCCTGTAGTAGACATTAAGACTGATTATATTTAAAAGGGTTGTTTATTCATTTTAAAATAATAATAATAAAACAATTACATGTGAAGATAGAAAATATTTAGAAAATAGCTCTATTTTCCAAAACAAGACAACTTAGTGAGAAGAGAGTGTACTTTTACATATTTTTGCAAATTCAAGTCTGGCTTACTAGCAGATAGCTGGATCCTCCTATCTGTCTCTCTCCAATCTGAAATGATATATTGTTTTATTGGAAGTATCTAAAGAAAATTTGGCCTAACACAAATATGTAGTTGGAAAAGGGAGGAGAATTTTAATAGGAAAACAAAATCTCAGTAGTATCATAAACATAGTTTTGACCTTTGGGACCCCCTGAAAGGATCTCAGGGTCGCCCAGGGGTCTACAGACCATATTTTCAAAACTGCTAGTCTGGATGATCCTGAAGGTCCCTACCAGCTCTATGATATGAGATAATCACAGGCTATACTTTAAGGACATAGAATGTCAAAGCTGAAAGAGGTCTTAGAACACTGGTCATAGAATACCAAGTATGGAAAAGACCTTACAACCCAGAATATAAGAATATCAGAACCGAAAATAATAATAATTGCACTAGTAATAATAGCTTAAATTTCTGTAGCACATTTATGAAACCCTTAGTATTATTCTCATTTTATAGATGGAAAAAACTGAAATTCAGGTCAGGACAATGACTTCTCTGCCAGAGGAGCCTAAGAAGCTATTCCTAAATTAGAAGGTGGGTTGGAAAACATTCCCTCTTTTGTCTCTTCCAAATATGGAATTCTTTTCTTCTAATGATCATTTTCATCTCTATCCCCATCTTCTCCATCATTATCTTCTTCTTCTTTATCCTCATCATCATCGTCATCTTTGTAATGCTTTCCTCTATAAGACTTTTCAGTTTTCAAAGTAATTGTTTACAAAAGCATGATCTATGGTGAGAGTCATGGATTTAGAGTCAGAGGAACGGGTTTCAAATATAGGTTCTGCTGTATGACTAACTGTATGACCTTGGTTCCTTTGCCTTCTCTTGGAATTAGTTTCTCTATAAATTGAGGGTATGTACTCAATTATCTCTAATACTGGCTCTCAATCTTATTATCTTCTGAACCAAGGTTGTAGGAATCTAAGGAATTAATGACTAATGATGGAATTTCAGGCATACCAGTGACTTATTTTGGAAACAATGGATGTTTTATCAGTGCCTGAAATTTTATCACACTATCATGGCTTATTATCTTGACTTTCAGTAAGGAGAGCCTTGGTGGCAACTACTAAGGTCAGATCATCAATGCAAGTCCAGGGTGAGGACCAGTGTCCATGCTTAGCACAGAATATAGATGAAATCAATATTGAATGGTATTGTGAGGAGATACCCTTGGGCTTGGAGTTAGAAACCTGTACTTGACACCCAGCTCCACAACATAAGTGCTATGTTACATTGGAATAATTACACACCCTTTCTGGGCCTGACTTTCCTTATCTAAAATGGGGAAATCCCACCTGCCCTTCCCCTCTCATTGAACTGTCATGATGATCAAATTAAATGATGAATGGAAAACCCTTTTAAGCTTTAAAATGCCATGTGGGTTTGATTTATTGTTATTAGTTAGACAAATTTTAGAATTTCTGAGTAAGCCTATCAGTTATGAACTGGCTGTTGGACCTTGTAGGGTCAGTGAAAATGAAGTTATTGAGTCAAAGAAAACATCCTAATGGGGAGGGAATCATAGATCAGAGGATGTGGGAGTTGCAATGGACCTTAGAACATAGATTATATAACATCAGAACATTAACACACATAATGTCAGAACTGGGTGGGACCTTAGAACACAGACTATAGAATTGTCAGAGCTGTTGTAGGGGAGAGACTTTAGAAAATAGACTTCTGGGTCCAACAAGGACCTTAGAACATAGATTATAGAACGTCAGAGCCGGGAGGGATTTTAGAACACATAATGTCAGACTTAGAACCTTAGAGGGACCTTAAACACAGAACATAAAACATCAGAGAAGGAAGGGGACCTAGAGCACAAACAATACTGAGGTGGGAGGTGGAAAGACTTTAGAATATAGACTGCCAGGGTTGAAAGGGACCCTAGAACATATACTATGGAATGTCAGAGCTGGAAGAGAACTTAGAACACATAATGTCAAAGCTGGGGGAACCCTGGAACATAGGAAACAGAGCATCAGAGATGGGAGAGACCTTAGAATACAGGCTATTGAATGTCAGAACTGGGCAGGGGAGAGTGTAATGGACCTTAGAACATGGACTGGTAGAGGAGCTTTTAGTACTGAAAAAGACCTTGATAGTCAGCTAATCTAATCACCTTATTGTATGAAGGAGAAAATTAAATTTCAGAGAAGTTTAAGTGACCCACCCAAGGCCACATTGACTTGCCTGGATTCTCTCCAAAACTAGCACTTTTTTTCTCTGCCTAAAGTTGGAATAACTCTTAAATGGTACAGAATTTAAAGGAAAATTAGAACATCTTCATTTTAAAATTGGAAGGGCTTTTAGAATAGCTCATAGAATATAGAATAGAAGGAATCTTAGAAATCATATAATCCACCACCACCCTCATTTTACAGTTGGGGAAACTGAGGCCAGAGAAGATGGCCATAAGTCACACATCTAGAAAATATCAGAGTAGAAGTTTGAACCCAGGTCTTCTGACTGCCGGTCTAGTGCAGTTCATATCCATTGCCCCGCCTTCCTTGCCTTGCTCAGGCTTGTCCTGCTACTTGGTTCACCCAGGCTTTAGAGAATTCCATTTCCTTAGTAGAAGGGATGACAACCCAACTTGAGCCACAAATCATTTCTGCCCAGCCATCAGAAAAATGTCGGTACCAGGCCTTAAAGATCTTTTTTCTCGGTTTTTTTCCCTTCAGTATCTCAGCTGTGGCCCTGTGATTTTTCACTGGTAAATGGAACTGCCAAGAACTTACTCTATGTTACTACGGCCTCTCCTGTAATAACTTTAAATCCCATTATGATCATCTCATCTTACAACAAGCTTTGGTCCTAGGATCAATATATCAAGAGAATGGAGTGCCAATTACCAGCGTTGGACAGAAAGATTTCAGGAGGAGCCGTGCAGTCAAGGAGGCAACCTCAGATGTAGTAGGGAGAGGCTAGTGAAGGCCCAAGGGAGACCTGAGCCCACATAGTCCTGAGGGAGACTCTGCTGGAAATCCAATTTGCTTGACATCTCCCTGGCCTCTTAGGTGGAATGAGCCCCAGAAGACAGAGAAGCAGGAAAGCCCAGAGCAGGGGGGGAGGAGCCCACTGGAGGAAAATCAGCCACCAAATATGGCCTTTTTGGGAATCAGAATGATCATGAATAAATACATAAATAACTAGTATTTTCAGGGCTTTAAAACTCTCTTAGTGTTAAACTAGAATAGAAAGAATATTTGTTTAAAGTCAGAAGCAGGAATTTAAGTACTGGCTGAGACACTGAGTAACTGTGTGATCACGGACTGGCTACTTTATGTGGCTTAGTGCCTCAGTTTCCTTGTCTGTAAAATGGCTATACTAGTAATAGCTTACTTTAGAAAGTGGTGAGGAACAAATGAGATATTGCCTATTATTTTTTTTTATTTTTAGACCTTTAATTTATTTTGTAAATGCTTAAACCCTATAAATATGTTAGATTTGGGAGACAGAGGAAGGTGTGGGCTCAGGTCTCTGTTTTCACTGGTGTAGGGTTCTTCCAGTACAGAAACTCCCTTCACTGACACAGACAGGCAACTGGTTGTTGTTTAATTTTCAGTCATGTCCAACTCTCCATGACCCCATTTGGAATTTTCTTGGCAGAGATACTGGAGTGATTTGCCATTTCCTTCTCCACCTCAACTGGCACATAATTTATAGTTTTAGAGAGTTACCTGACATGATTATTTTGAGCAATTTGACATATATAGAAATAAAATTTTTTTTCGACGTCAGTGATATTCTTAATATTTCTAGGCTTAAATAGTGCCTCTTTCTATAGTGCTCTAGCATTTACAAAGTACTTTCTTCTCTATGCCCCCAGGAGGTAGGCAGTGTGAACATTATCACATCTATTGATCAGGTGGAGAAGCCCATTGTCACTGAGGGGGAATGATTCCCTCTATGTCCTATATGTGATAGGTGTCAGAGATCAGCACTCAGAGCTCTTGGGAGGAGAGCTCTTCATAAATGAAAGTAATTTCACACTATTTTGTTACCTACTGCTGCTGTCTGAAGGCAGACCTGTCCTAAGCTTTAATCCTCAGGCTCTAATGTATACCATTAGGAGTCTGATAACATTTCCATCCAATTGTGTTTTGTGGGCTGCCCAAAGCATCCTGCTCCCTCATAACCAGGGAATTGGTTCTTATCCCTCCACCGTTTGTCATCTTTGAGAGACAAATATGAATTCCTGATACACTAACAGTTAAAGTGAGTTCTTCATCTTTCCATATAGCCCTACCCTTCCTCCAGATTTTTTTCTGTTAATTATACCACCTAGGCTCAAAATTTCAGGAGTCTCTTTGACTCTTCCCTTTCTCTCAACCTCTCCAAACTGCATCCTACAGTACATGAAGTCCTATTGATTCTATCTTTGTGACATCTCTCCTGGCCATCCCCTTCTGTCCACTCTTAAGACCACCACTCCCTCACCACCTCTAGACTGGATTCTCTTAATAGCACCCTATCTAGCTTCTCTGGCTCTACGTGCTGAGAACTGGAGAGAACCTGAGAGCTAGTGTAATCCAATGAATGACCCTATCAATATAGGAATCCCTTTTGTAGTATTTCTGAGAAATGGTTGTCTAGCTTCTTCTCAAATAGTTCCAATGATGTAGAGCTTATTCCCTCCTGAGGCAGCTGGTTCTATTGTTGGACAGCTCCAGTTGTTGAGTTTTCCCTCATCTTACAGCCAAATCTATCTCCAAGTTCTCTTGCTTGCTTATAGTTCTACCCTCTGGTGCTAAGCCCAACACACCTCCCTTATAATAGCCCTTCAGATAATTAAAAACAGTGATAATACCCCTGCTGTAGTAGGTGTCTTCTTATGCAGGAGGAGAAATATTAAATTTCTTATAACTTTTTTTCTTGGCTTCTCTGACATATTTTCTTAATTATTCTTATCTATATATACTTATCTAAGTATATGTCTTAAACCATGTAATAGTCTGTAAGTTCCTTGAGGACCTGAATAATTGGTTTTTTTCTTCTATCTTTATATCCCCAATGCCTTCAAAGGGCACTGAATTAAAAATTAGTAGTTCCCCTTAGACCATGGCTTCCAGTTCCCTCACCATTTTCTACAGGGTATAATTACAAGTAGTGAGGCTGGGCAACCTAAAGTATAGTGAAAAAGGACACTGGATCTGATCCTTACAACACTTCAAGGTAGGTGCTATTATTATCCCCATTTTATAGATTAGGAAACTGATGTACACAAAGGTGAAGTGGCTTGGTCAGGATCACATAGCAAGTAAGTTTCTGAGGCAGGATTTGAACATGAACCTTCCAGATGACAAGTCCAGTATGATATCCACTATGTCACCTAGTTCTACCACCAGCTGTGGCATATGAATATATTTTAATGCCATTGTGCTATAAGAAACAAGGTAATATGAGGAATTCACAGAACCATGGGAAGACTTGCATGAACTGATGCAGAGCAAAGTAATCAGAAACTAGAATATGATTTATACAGTGACTATAAGACTAAGAAGCTTACAAATGTAGATCACGTACAATGGCCAATCTCAACCTCAGAAAACAGATGATAAAACACCCTTCCTTTCCTTTGGTAGAGATGTGGGGGACTATGGGTATAGAATGTTATATATGTTTTCACATGCAGTTGTTTTGTCATTCAGTTTTGCTTAGATGTTTTTCTTTGTTATGAGGGAAAGATAAAAGGGTAGAGATATACTGGAAAATAACCATGATGTAAAAAACAAAAGGTACCAACAAATGTTGAAAAAACAAGAAATAATTCTTGACTCATTGAATGAATAATCTGGAAGCATTTTTTAAAATCTTGATATTATGAGTGAGAAACTATCCAATTAATAATTAAGCACTTAATAAATAGTATTTAAGCTTTGCAAAGCACTTACAAATGTTATTTTACTTTATATTTACAACCCTAGTTGGTGCTACAATTATTCCCATTTTACACATAAGGAAATTGAGACAGGCAGAGATTAAGTGACTTGTCCAAAGTTACATAGCTAGGAGATGTCTGAGGCAGGATTTGAACTCAGATCTTCCTGACTTTGGGTCCAGTGCTCTTTGCCCTGAACTACCTGGCTTCCTCTAGTTCTTATTATTTTTTAAGTTCTTACTATGTACCAGGTCCTCTAAGTCTCCACTGGCTTCCAGTCCAATTCCACTTCATTTGACCAGAATTTCCAACCATTGTACCAGAGGACAGTTTTGCTTTCCACTTGATTTAATATCCATTTTAACACCTGCAGCCTTCCATCAGTTTCCTTGTGTGGGCCGCGATCATGAAGAAGCAGGAGGAGAGCATTTGTCCCAGCCAGACCATTGGTGACTAATTTTTGAAATATGTCTGTGGAAGATGTGACTAAGAAGAGATTGGTCAACTCAGTCAGACTAAAAAATGAGGCTTTGGAACAAAAAAAACTAGCCGTGTGACCTTGGGCAAGTCACTTATCCCCAAATTGCCCTCCAAAAAGCAAAACAAAAACAAATAAACAAAAAAGAATGAGTCTTTGGGTTCTGGCCTTGGAGATCTCTCCCTAGACGTGGTTTGAAGGCATGGTCTTTGGACAGTTTTTAACAACTGACTTTCTAAGACATAGTTTTAAATTTAATTTGCATTATTAACACTTTCTCCATCACTTTTAAAATTCTAGACAATCAACAAAACAATTCATCAAGCCCGAATTTGTAGTGTTTGCTGATTTCTGAAGCATAAATCCTTATATTGAAAATTTAACAACTGACTCAAGGGAGAGTCCTGATGAACTGACTCCTGCATGCCTCTGGGTCTTTCTCCAGAAGGTGCTAGGTATCTATCTGGTTCAGTGAGTGCACTAGAAACAGATAGGTGGGGACCTCAAAGTCACCTGTGTGGAAAGTTCAAGGATCCAATTTCTCTGCAACCTACCTTTGCTGACCTTGAGTTAACCAATTTAGATATTACCTATTTTATAGAATCTTCAATTAAGCCAAGACTCACAGACTTTAAAGGTATCTGTGAAAAATATTTTAATAACTATTCAATATAACTGGCTTCCTTTATGCTCTCATGTATTTTATTTTGTGTATTTAAAAACATCATTCTGAGAAGGGGTTCATAGATTTCACCAGATGGCCATAGGGGTCCATAACACAAAAATAAAAGTTATTAACTCCTGACCCAGTTCAACCCCTTAATTGTTACAAATCAAGAGACTAAGACCCAGGGAGTTGAAGTAATTTGATCAAAGTTACACAGTGAAATGAGTGACAAGGTTGGGGATATAAATCCAGGTTCTATGACACCAAATCCAGCTCTTTTTCTATAGGCTTCCCACAGAAACATGGCCTCTCTGAGCTGGAGAAGACTTTAGAGCATTTATTTAGCCCAATTCAGACGTAAATTGAGGCTTAGAAAGGGAAAGTGATTTATTTCCTCAAGGTTACTCCAGGGGATGAGGAGTAGAGCAGGTGTTGGTCAGCCATTGGGAGCCTGGAGGTAGCAATCCATGAACTACCAAGGCCTTGCTGTATACTCTACTCTTGGTTTTCTGGATGACCCTTTCTCTCCTCCACAAGTTCCATATAAACAGCTTGTGTTTAACAGAAACACCAGGTCCAATTCTTTGCCATAATGAGAAGGTTTACAATTTCTCAAAATGCCATTAAATGCTTATTTTCTCCCATTTCAGAGATGCTGCAAAAACCATGCCTTCTGAGTGTCTTGTTAGTGTATGTGGAGAAACGGATCAAAATAATCTAATCAGGCATCTGTCCATATCTAATACCCACGCAGGGAGTCTTCACTTTGGTTTCCAATTACACATTCTCACCCTCCTGATGCTTAAAGAGCTGGGGGTCTTTAATAGTTGTCTGCCCAGGATGTGGTCTCAGCCACACTCAGCCCAGCCAGCACCCGCTGGCTGTCAGAGGGCAGGCTGGGTAAATGGATGATTTAGCCCCTATTTTAATACAATATACACTGTGTATGGATTTCCCAGGTGGTCTGGGGATGGTTCCCAATGACCTGTGAATGTTAAATTAAACTGAGCGATTTGGCTTTGTCCTGGCATAATTCCACAAAGCACGAAGCCATTTTTTTACCACAGCATGGGGCCAATACTGAATCATGTGCCAGGCCAGGCAGAAAAAGACAAGCCCCAGGAAAGGTGACTGCCTCTCAGGCTCAAAAAGAGCATGCCTAGAAAGTCTTATTGAGCCCTTGCAATAGAATGTTCCAGGAGTATTTCATTCCTACTGAGTCAGGTCTTTTCATTAACAGAGGCAAAGAGTAAAGGATTTGAAGTCACAAGACCTGACTTTTAAGTGTAACTCTTGGCAATTAGTAGTTATATGACACTAGGACAGCTAGGTGGCACCATAGTGGATAGAGCACTGGAGTGGACAGGACTTGGAAACAGGAAGGCACATCTTCTTGAGTTCAAATCTGGCCCCCGACACTTACTGGCTTTGTGACCTTAGGCAAGTCATTTAACATCTGTTTGCCTCAGTTTCCTCATCTGTAAAATTACATGGAGAAGGTAATGGCAACCACTCCAATGTTTTTGCCAAGAAAACCCTAAATGGGGTTAAGAAGAGTTGGACACAATTGAAACTACCAAACAACAACAACAGTAACACTGGTTAAGTCCTTTCTCCTTTCTGCCTCAATTTCCTCATCTGTAAAATGAAAGGGTTAGTAGAGATATGGTCCTTTCTAATTCTAAATCCTATGGTAAAATGACCTTGGGCAAGTCCCTTTCTTCTCTCCTTCACTGGAAGCTATTTAAATTAAACAAATATTAATC
Source organism: Petaurus breviceps papuanus (assembly GCF_028583685.1). Taxonomy (NCBI): domain Eukaryota; kingdom Metazoa; phylum Chordata; class Mammalia; order Diprotodontia; family Petauridae; genus Petaurus; species Petaurus breviceps. Next base: position 45,906,235 of record NW_027185698.1, on the reverse strand, counting down.
AAGCTTATTTCTGTGCACAAAGACTTGTGCTTGGTATTGGGAATACACTGATAGAGCACAGACTGTGTCTTTAAGGAGCTTAAGGCCTGATTAAGAGCTGCACAGATTACTGTACTTCAAGGGAATGAATGAATGAATGAAAAGGTTTTTTAAATGATACTATGTGATAAGCAGAAGGAGCACAAATAGGAAAAGCTAGACAGTCCCTGTTCTCAGGGAGCTTACACTCTAATTGGAGGATACAACAACTAAAAGAAAGTTGGAAATGAGACAAGGGTAGAAGAGCCCAAGTAGTCATGAGATGTGTCAGGGATGACCTTCAGAGGGCTCAAACTTTCATGGAAGAAGTGATAGCTGCATTGGGCCTCGAGAGAAGGCAGAAGCTTCAGTGGATGAGGGCAAATGGAAGCAGCTTCTTGCCTCATATATAGCAGACTAGAACTATACATGGAACTCGATATAGAATGTCTATACATGATCCCATTTCTACAATGTACTTCTGTTACATAGCCTCAGATGTCTCCAGGAAGCAAAATTTCCAGCATTTCCTATGGAGAATTTGTATCATCCAAACATACTAATGCATTCTGCTTATGTGACAGTCCTCTGATCCAAGGTCCCTCCCAACTCTGATGTTCTACGTTCTATGGTTCCTTCCAGCTCTGACATTCAAGACCAGGGGTGGGGAACCTGCGACTTCAAGGTCACACGTGGTCCTCTAGGTCTTCACGTGTGGCCCTTTGACTGAATTCAAACTTCACAGAAAAATAATTACCTCAATAAAAGACTTTGTTCTGTGAAGTTTGGATTCAGTTAAAGGGCCACACTTGAAGACTGAAAGGGCCACATGTAGCCTTGAGACCCCAGGTTCCCCACCCCTGGTCTAGCCCCTTTCAGCTCTGATGTTCTATGGTCGCTTCCCTTTGACATTCTTTGTTCTCAGGGACTTTCCTGCTCTGATATTCTAAGGTCCCTTCCAATTCTGACATTCTATGTTCTAAAGACCCTTCCAGCTTTACCATTATATGTTCTAAGGGTCCTTCCAGTTCTGATACTTTGGGCCCTTTGTAATGGAAATGCAAATTTAAAGATCTTCCCTGCCCTTAGGCCATTTGATAGGCTTAAGAGACTCTGAGAACCTTCCTTGGTTTGAAAATATACTCTGCCTCCTAATAGGCTGAATGTGGTCACATGGAGCCTGTGGCAGGAGGCTTGGTTTTCAGGAATGCCCACACCTTGATGCTGTGTGATTGGGCAGTGGGTCAAGAGGAGGTTACATTCTCTGATCCAGGAGAAGGCTATATAATCCCTGATGTGGGGCTTTGCTTTGGGTCTCACTTTGGGAAGTGTTCTGTGATTTGATCAGATGAAACTCTGGGAAACCGTTGTTGAGAGCCCCCCAGCTTTGAAAAACCCAGATGTTGATGGTAGATGTTGATTTGGTATGGTTGTAATGGTTGGACAGTTTGAAAGCCTGTCTGCTTGATCTGTTTCTCTGTCTTGATAATTCTGTCTGTATAATCTGAAGTTCGGGGTGCTGACCTTTTTCCCCTGAACTAGGTAAATGATATGTTTGACTGATTAAAATAAGCTTGTTAACCCCTTTTGAGTTGCTTTCCTTTATCAAAGCAGATCCAAGAACCTGTGTTGGCAGCCACCCTGGGGACACTGGGGTGCTTGCTGCTATACCCTTCCAACTCTGATATTGGATGTTTTATGCCTCATGCACTGGCTATGTTGATATTTCTCCATCAGACAGTAAGGACAGGAGGATAGATACACTACCTTCTTTCTTCCTTATTTCTTTCTCCAGTCCCAGGATCCCATCTCCTTCTTTCTCACCCCCTCCATGCATCTCCCTGCCCTCATCTGTATTTATCTGTTTAGTTAGAAAAGGTGGGCCCTCTGCCACCAGGGCTCAGGGCAGCCTCACAAATTGAGCAGGACTGCCTTTTTATTGCAGAGGTACACAAGGTCAGATAAATGGGGTCTTCTAGGGGCAAAGGCATCATTAAGGTCACATGTGTCAGTGCTTGGTCTGTATTTCCTAACACCTGTGCTCCCATGCAGTCTGATAGATTTGAGTTCCTGGGCCCTTTCCCAGAGAAGGCAGGACTTAACACAAACTATGTCATATTTATCTTCCCATTCTAAGTATTTCTCACAGTACCTTTGCAAATTGTAGGACCTTGATGCTTGTTGAATTGGGACTGAGTTTATCAACAAGCATCTATTAAGCACCTACTATGTACCTATGACATATTAAGAAGTCTCTGCTCTCAAGAAGATTACATTTTATAGTGGAAGCTAACATGTAAACATTTTAGTCAAAGGCCTCCCCAAGGGGCATTGCCTTGGAGACTAAATGGAGTGGAAATGCTAGGCATACACACCAAATAAATGCAAATGCATACCAAATAAATATGAGATTAAATATTAGATATTGGGGTGGGGGGCACTAGTAGACCCTCACTTTACAGGAGAGAAAATAGAGACTGAGAGAAGGGAAATGAGTTGTCTAAGGTCACCTAGGATAGTAAATAGCAGAACCAGGATTTGAACCCAGGTGTTCTGACTCCAAATCCCTGAACTTATTCCAGGACTACAGCAGGAATGAATTCCAGTGAGGAAGTATGGTGTGATGAAAAGATTGTGGGATTTGAAGTTAAAGCACATGGATAAGTACCCAGAGTTTAACCCAATTTATTCCACATTCCAAGGATTGGGTTCTGCAAACAGTGACTCCCCAAAACTCAGCATCTTAGAACCAGAGAGGGCTTCAGAAGATATCTAATGTAACCTATGACTTGTAGACAATCCCTTCTACCAAGCCTCAACTTAATTAGAAATCCACTACTTCCCAAGCAACCTGTTCCACTTCCACACAGTCTTAATTGTTGGGGAAATTTTCCTAATAAAAATATCTGGCCTAAATTTGGTTCTTAACTACTTCCACCCTTGGCTCTCCTTTCAATCACCAAGTAGAACAAACAATCAAATAAACAACAAGTATTTATTACATAACTATCCTGTACCAGGCAATGCACTTGTTGTGGAAGTTAAAAAAAAAAGTGTGTTTTCTGTAAGGGGCTTACAGTCTAATCAAGGAGACAAGGCCATAAAATATATATACAACGCAAACATAAAGTGAAGAAATACAAACTTACACAAAGTAGCTAAATACAAGACAGTCTGAGGGAGAGGATGCCAGAATTTGTGGGATCAGGAAAGGCTTCATGGAGAAGATGGTGCTTCAGGTTCATCTTAAAGGAAGATAGGAATGCTGAGGCAGCATGGAAAGAAGGCATTCCTGGCATGGGGAATTGCCAGTGCAAAGACAAGGAGACTGGAGCTAGAGCGTCATGTGAGAGAAACCAAGAGAAGACCAGTATCTCTAAGGTGAAGAATGCAGGAGGGAGAGTAATGTTTAATCAGGCAGGAAAGAGAGCTTGGGTCAGGGTAGGAAGGTCTTTAACAGAGTGAAACAAAGGAGTTGATGTTTTATCCTAAAGGTAAGAACCCACTAAAATTGACCGAGTAGGGAATTTTCATGGTCAGATCTGTGGTTAAAGAAAATTACTGTAGTAGCAGCTTATAGGATGGGCTGGAAGAAAGGAGAACAATTAGGAAGTTATTACAATCTTTTAGGCAAATGGTGATAAGGGCCTGAACAACGGTGATGACTGTGAATGGAGAGAAGAGGTCAGGTGCAAGAGATATTGTGAAGGTATAAATCATAAAACCAGGCAACTGATTATATTTGTGTGGTGAGGGAGAGTGTGGAATTCAGGATAATACTAAAATTATAAACCTGGAAGACTGAAAGGATGGAGTGCCTTCAACAGAAATCATGAGGCTTGGAAGAGGGGAGGGTTCAGGAAGAAGGACATTTTTGGATTGTTGAGTCTAAGCTGTCTTCAGGATATCCAGTTTGAAACAACTAGTAGGCAATTGGTGACGCAAGAATAAAACTTGGCGGGGGGGGGAGAGACTATGGCTGGATTTACAAATCTTCATTTATAATTCACCTTCATGGAGATAATAATTAAACCCATGAGAACTGATGTGGCTACTGAGAGTGTGTAGAGAGAGAAGACAATCCAGATTAGAACCTTGGAGATGACCTGCAGTTAGGTGGCTTGATATGGATGTTGAACCAGCAGACAGGTGGTCAGACAGGTAGGATGTTAAATGGGAGAAATTAGTGTCACAAAAACCCATAGGGAAGAGAGAGTATCCAAGAAGAGAGTGGCTAGCAATGTGAAATGCAGTATAGAGGTGGAGAAGGTTTAGGACTGAGAAAACGGCATTAGATTTGGCAGTTAAAAGATTATCGGTAATTTTGGAGACAACAGTTTCAATTGAATGGAGAGATTGGAAGCCAAATTCCAAAGATTGGAAGAGTGAGAGAAGTGAGAACACCAAGTGTAGAAAGATTTTTTCAAGGGAGTTTGGCCGAGAAATGAAGGATAAATATTGGCTGATATTTTGGTAGGGTGGCAGGGTCACTTGAAGGTTTTTTTTTAAAGGATCTGGGAGACAGAATGTTTGAAAGCAAAAGGGAATGAACCAGTTGAATATTTCAAGAAGGGCAGTGATTGAGGATAATTCCTATTGGTTAAGAGGGGAGAAGATAGGAGAGAGTGCACGTATAGAGGGGTTGGCCTTGGCATCTAAAAGAGTCAGAGACTGGGAGAAAGGAGGAGAAATAGAAGATGTCAAGGGATTTTGAGATGAAGAGAATTGGAGAAGAGAGAGTTTACTTCAGATGCTCTCAATTTTCTCAATAGAGTCAAATTCCCTTTCCCATTCAGATATTTGGAAACAACTATCCCTCTCCCTTAAATCTTCTCCTCTCCAGATTAAACATTCCCATAGATCCCACAAATTGATCATCATGTAGTATACTGTCTAGTCGTACACAAAATAACAGGTCCATAGATCAAAAGTAGAAGAACCTACTGCCTAGGTTATCTAGCCCAGCATCTCTAACTTTACAAATGAGGAAACCGAGTTCCCAGAATAAGCTAAGTAACTTGTGCAGGATCTCATGAGTAGTGAGTGGCAGAGTTGTGACTCAGGTCCTCTGACTCTAGAGTCAGTGGTTTTTCCACTTCCTCTTGCCATCTTGATCATGGTCCTCTATGTCAAGGTCCTTTCTGCAGCCTCATGAAGCCTATGGACACTTTCTCAGAGTAATGTTTTTCAATGCATAAATACATAAGATTGCAAAGGAAACCGATTATACTGAAATAGTTATTAACCCATTTTTAAAATATACCAACCCCTGATCCCTAGTTAAGAATTCCTGAGGGAAATGTCATTTGCCACTGTCCCTCCTAAAATAGGATGTCCCCAGGGCCATTGAAAGAGTGTTGGATTTGGCTTTAGGGGAGGTGTTTCATTTCTGTCTATGCTACTTACTACCTGTGTGATTTGAGGGAAAGATTCCTGACCTCTCTAAGCCTCTGCTTCCCCATTTCTAAAATGAAAGGGAAGGAACTAGATCTCTGAGGTTCCTTCCAGTAATCATAAAGTACATCTGAAAGAATATCCTTTTATGGTTCCCCATTCCCTAATTTGCTCATCAACAAATTGATTTTGTAAAGGTAGAGTCTTGTAGCCATTTGATGAAAATATCCACCTGCCAAACCTGCAAATCTCCCAAGCTGTAGGATGGAGTACCAGCCTGGCCCTCCTTTACTACTCCCTTCCTCCCTCCCTCCCTCTGTCCCTCCAACTGTCTCCTCCCCAGGCTGGTTTTTTTTGTTATCAGGCTGCCATCATCACTGATTTGGAAGTGTAGAAAATAGTATTATAAGGGAACAGATGCGAACAAAAGGGGTGAAATTGAATGTATTAGTATTCAGTGGCCTCTCTTTGATTACCTCTGACTGGAAAATGTTTGGAAACCACCAGGGTCCCCTCAAGTGTTATGATTTGGTAAATTCAGCCCTCGTGAGCTGGGACCCAGGCTCCCTTATTGAAATTGAATTGATATTTTGTAAACTTCATTTGTGAATAATGTGATCTGACAGGGACAAATGTGACGGAGAATTGTTTTCAAACCTCCTCCAAATGAAACTTATTATTGGGTAAATACGTATTTCTTTGTCTCTTTCCTCTCCCTTTCTCTCTATCCTGGGTGTCTTCATGGCCTGAATATGTATCAACTTTTCCGAGGTAATTGAATTGATGCAATCATGTGTGGGCATGAGAATAAATTCCCGATTCCGGGGAGAGATTGGAAAAGAAAGAGAGGGAGTGGGGTGGTGGCTGTTGATATCTCCTCCAGCCTGGGGCCTGGCCTGGTAGGTCAGGCCACTATCTCAGGTTGGGAGATGGGCGGAAGCTCTTCTCTGATTACCAGGTTGGGGCCATTCCCTAGCTCAATAAGAGGCCCCTGCTATAATGCCAGTTTCCAATTTTGCTGGCCAGCAGCAGGCCTCAGATGTCTTACATATTCATTTCCCTTTGCAGAAAATTTGCCGGGCTTTAGCTCAAATTCAGTTAGCGGGATTGATGAAAGTGGCGAGAGGAGACGACGGATACTGATTCTGCCTTTTCACCTTTGATTAGTTCAACCGGTGAATTATTCCTGCCCTGTCAGAGCACCATTAAGGAAGCTAGGGCCAAGGTTGCAAGTTCACACTTTCTGATGTCATGGAGACAAAATAGGTTGAGCTGTGATTGGTCTGACAGAGACCTAGGATTATTTCAATGCTGTGTGGCATTATTCTAACAGGTCAAACCTCAGCAAACAGAGGAGATAGGGGGAGAGAGACAGACAGAGAGAGAGAGAGAGAGAGAGAGAGAGAGAGAGAGAGAGAGA
>NW_027185698.1:45800065-45899303 GCF_028583685.1 Petaurus breviceps papuanus | reverse complement strand
GAGAGACAGAGACAGAGAGAGACAGAGACAGAGAGAGAGAAGGAGAGAGACAGAGAGAGAGAGAGAGAAGGAGAGAGACAGAGAGAGAGAGAAAGAGAGAGAGAGAGAGACAGAGAGAGAGTCAATTGGAGGTTAAGAGGAAAGAAAAAGGTCACCTTTTCCCCTATCATAGTGATGGTCAGCACTGGGGAGTGGAAAGCTCCTTGAATTTGAAATCCAAAGAGATCTATGTTCAAATCTTCACTCCTTATTAGCTCTGTGACCAATTGCTAGCAAATCACTTTACCATTTCTGAGTCTCAGTTTCCCTATCCATTAAAATGGGGGTGATAGTTTTCCCATGGGAAATGCAGTATAGGCAAGTATTCCAAGGCAGACCTTGGAATAAGGTTTAGAGTAACTTCAAGTCTTGTCTCTGACACTGGCTGTATGGCAACCCTCAAAGACTTTAAGTCTCAGAAAAAGTGTCTACCTTCATTGTTAGAAGGAATTTCCTTGTTAGGAATTCCCTATATCAATGAAATCACAAACTTGTTCTCAAATCTAAATCTTTCGACTAACTACCTCATAATGGAGTGTGAGAAGCATTTTGTGAACCTTCAAAGTTACGAAAATGGCAGCTGTTCCTGACAGATCTCTAAGTATGCTTGCCCATCACCAGTAATCAATCAACTAGCATACATTAAGACTCACTATATGCCAGGTGTGAGGAATATATATCAGGGCAAAACCAAAGTCCCTGCCCTTAAGAGATAGCACACTACCTCCACATTGACCATAGGCACCCAAAACTCATATGCCAATCATATGGGAGGGTGAGAATTCACAAGAATCATATCTCAGAGTCAGAAGGGACCATCAGTACCTAAGCACACATATACAACTTTATAATAAAAATAGCCAATGTTATAGAGAATTTAAGGTTTGCAAAGTATTTCTCATAAGTGCATGGCTCTGATAATGATAAGCCCTGCTTCAAGATACAAAGAAAGGTGAAAGACAGTGCATTCTCTCAAGTAACTCACAATCTAAGGGGGGAACAATATGCGAACAACTGTGTACACCCAAGATAGAGACAGGATAAACTGGGGCAATCAGAGGGAAGGCACTAAGATGAAGAAGCACTGGGAAAAGCTGCTTGCAGAAGGTAAGACTTTAGGCTGAGAACTGAAGGAAGCCAGGGATGAGAAGAGGGAGAATTCTAGGAATAGGGAACAACGTGTGAAAAGAGTTGGGAAATGGAGGGTGTTTTTCCAGGAACAGTGAGGAGGTCAGTGTCACTACATCACAAAGTACATGAATTGGAGGAAGATGTAAGAAGACTGGAAAAGTAAGAAGGGAATAGGCTATAGAGAGTTTTAAAAATGAAAAGACTGTATGTTTGATCCCAGAAATAGCAGGGAGCTACTGGAGTTTAATTGAATGTGGACAGGATATGTGATGTAGCTAACTACATCTAACTACTTGTATTTTAAGAAGATCAATTTGACAGCTAATTGTGGATGTTCACAACAATTCTATTAGGTAGGTGCTATTATTATCCCCATTTTACAGATGAGAAAGTTGAGAGTGGCAGTCATAGAGCTAGTGAGCAGGATTTGAATTCAGGTCTTCCTGACCCCAAGTCTAGCATCCTATCTACTACCCCACCTCTTTACCCTTCATCAACATGGGACCATCCAGCCTTCTTTTGAATAGTTCCAATGTGATGGCTCCCCAAACATATTCATTATACTTTGAGGGTAACTAATTGTTATGGAGATTTTACTTCCATTGATCCCAAATCTTCCTCTCTGGAACTTCTACCCAATTTAGTACAATTCAAGAAACATTTGTTAAGTATCAACCATATGCAGAGACTTAAGCTAGGTGCTAGGAAAGTTTAGCTAAGATATCATCCCTGACCTCATAGATAATAGGCATGTAGGCAAAGATACATAATGAAAAATGCTAAGTGCATTAAAGAAGGACAATGTGATATGTCAGGTAATGATGATGGTTGATAGTGATCATGATAATGGTGGTCATGAGATGATGATGATGATATTGTTATGTTCGTGATAATAATGATGGTGATCATGATAATGGTAGTGATGATGCTAGTGATAGTGTTGATTGTGGTATGTGATGGTGATGTGATGGTGATGTAGTTGATGACAAGAATGATGGCCATCTTATTGCTGCTGCTGCTACTGCTCACACTGATGTCCCAGACAAATTCAGTTGAAGCACCACCTGTATTCAACAAAGTTAAGATGACTGAACAAAATATTTTTAACCAAAAGAGTTCCCTTTTATTTAGTTCCCTTTGATTTGATTGCCTTTGGGAGGCAATGTGTTATAGTAGAAAGAGTACTGAGCATAACATTCAAACCCAGGTTATAACATTAATTTCAATGTGACCTCATGTGAGACTTTCCTTCTTTAGGGGTGGCCAGGTAGCACAGTGAGAAAGAGCACCGGCCCTAGTGTCGGCGGGATGACCTGGGGATCGAATCCGGGCTCAGATACTTAGCACCACACCCAGAAATAACTGGCTGTGTAACCTTGAGCGAGTTATTTAACCCAAATTGCTTTAAAAAAAAAAAGACTTTTCTTCTTTGTTTTGTAAAATATATGACTCTAAGTAAAGTCCCACCCAGTTCTGACACTGGATGATTCCATGCTGTGGTAGTAGATGAAATTGATTTTAAAAGTATGGCAAATCCAGCCAAGGTTGTTCTTGATAGAAAGTAGTTTGGGAGCCACATAAAGTCTGAGTATCCTCTATCATGCAGTGATTGCATGGATAAAAAGTTGCCTAGGATGTTATCGGAGGAATTCCTATTCAAATACAGTTTGGATGAAATGAGCCCTGAGATTCCTTCTAACTCTTGCCTTCAATCACTCCCACCTGTTCCCATCAGAGTTCACAACTTCCCCAGAGTCCAAGAAATTTGGACCACTCACTCCCACTCACTCTGCCCATCAAAATGTTTCCTTGTTTTTGCAAGCACTCACATTGTTTATTTAAATTGGTGCCACAAAATTGCCTTTGGGCCAAGTGCTGATACCCATGGCTCCGTGTAAATTCAGCCTTGGTTTTCACAATGATGGATGTGCTAAGAGAGCTCTTTTTGGTAAGCAGAGTTCTTCTCTCTTCACTGTGCATCATGTCTCCAACCTACAGAAGCCCTTCTTCTGATTTCTTGTGTACAGAGACCACTAAAACCACCAACCTTTGATAATAAGACCTGGCTTCCTTGCTTCTGAAAATTACATCGATTTCACATCCATCCTGCAAGTTTCTCAGTCAAAACATTAGGTTCCAGAGGTGCTCATCATTATTTAAGTTTTTTGTAGATTTTCCCCCAAAATGTATATCCTTTGATCCAGGGGATTGTGGATTTTATTCTCTGAGGCTTATGACTCAGCCTGCTAACTCTCATGGACAGGACAAATGCATGTCTCTGTTATAAATGGTCTGCACTTTCACTTCATGGCTTAGAGCTGAATAAACACAGACTCTGTGAATTGGACTCAATAGCTCTATTTATACTGTATTTGGTTAGTGTCTGACATAAATCTCTGGTGCTTTTGATTGACTGTGCCCAGGCCTGAGCAAGATTAAAATAATGAGAGGTTTGTTAACGGATCTGCCACTCTTTCCCCCAAGCCCGTTTAGCTTAATCAGCAGTGCCCTGGTGAAGACGAGTCTTTTATTTGTTATACATACATTTTATAAAAGAGAGATGTTCTGAGGCAAGGGGGGTCATTTTTCACACCCCACCTCAAGATAGGAAGTAATTAAAAACAAGGAGGAAAACTGATCCTGAAAGAAGGAGGCAGCCATTGTTTAGCGTTGGAGAGAACTGTACAAAAAAAGATCATTAAATTCCATTCATCACTTTAAATTGATGCAAAAGACTGGTCTCCACCCCACCAGGGGCAGAATTGAAACAAGAACCACGCAAAATCTGTCTCAATGACTTGGGAAACACAATATTTACTAAGTTGGAAAATAATAATCTAGATAGGAGATAGTATAATGCATTGGGAAGAACATTGAATTTGGAATCAGAGGACCTGAGCTTGACTCCCAACTTGGCGACTTTATTAGGTATGTGACTTTAAGTTTCAAACTCTCTGGGTTTAAGTGACCCTCTCTGGGCTTCAGTTCCTCATCAATAAAATGAGGAGGTTGTACTAAGGTGACCCTTCGAGCCCCAAATCTATGATCTTGTGATACAAAAAGCCATACCCTAAGGAGCCCTGACACATAGTAATTGCCTGAAAAAAATACTGAGGTACAAGAATGTCAGGGGAATGTGGTAGAAAAATGGTATAGAGGCAGGGACTTGGGGTTTAATCCCTGCTCTTCCAATGACTCACTGTGGCAAGGTTCTTATGTTCCCTGGGTCTTTGCATATGAATTTCCTCCTCTATAAAACAAAAAAGTTGAATTAAAGGGTGTCGAATATCCCTCCCATTTCCAAAATGGCCTTCCTTCCTTTTGTTTCCTTCCTTCCATTCCACCTTCCTGACATTTATCTATTCATTTCTCCCTTCCTTCATTTGTAAGATAGGATACAAAACCCTTCTGTTTCCTTCATAGAAAGGAATCAATGAAGTGATATGTATGAAAGTGTTATTTAGGTGTATAAAGTGACATATAAATGTGGACTGTCATCATTGGCGCTCTTATCTCCCAGTAGACACAATCATAACCAAAATCAAAATTTCCAGTGATCCAGGAATGGTTCTGTGGCATTGTGGCTACCCAACACAAACCAATTTGGAGAGACCATCTTAAAAAGCCAGGAAAAGTGTCATCCCAAGCTGGTATGCAAGCCCAGGTCTTCTGATTCCAAATTCAGTGTTCTTCCACTGGTGTAAACCTAGCCTTCCAACACCACCTGAGCCTTGATGCCCTTTTAAAATCCTCCCACCAAGAGCTGCAAGCACTCGGCTTCTTGCCTTTTTTTGTGCTGCATTATCAATTGGGAAACTAATGACTTAGGAAATTGTGAGATAATAAAAGATTTTTAAAGTGCACTTTAAGCTGGAACTTTATGTTCAATGTTTTGACCATGCAGTGAAGATGCTTGAGAAGCGCAGTGGGGCTTTGGAAGAGACTTGGGGCCACTTGCTATAACAGCTGAACAGTCTGTGAGCACGTGCAGTTGGATGCTAATTAACTGATTTGAGCACAGCTCTTTCCTCCGGGCATCAACAGGATACAATGATTATGGCCATAAAAATTGACTTCTGTTTGTTACACACAGTTCTACCGAAGTCATAAAAATTATCCCCAGCCTTCATGTGGCCATATCCCTACAAACCTCCATTAACTTACCACCTTGTCATAAAATTTTAATTGTTTATTGACTTGGCCACAGTATTTGGCTTCACCAGCACCACTGGACACTGAGCTCAAAGTCTAAAGAAATGTGGGACTGGTCATTTCTGGAGGGATTTTCCATGTGCAGACTATTGGTGCCACTCATCGCTGGGCTCCAGGCCACTGGGATGTTTGCATGCCCAAGGTCCCATTAGCAGTAATGGGAGGTGGATATGTGTGCTGAAGAGAGAATTGACTTAATAGTTTGTTCATTAGCAGGATAAACAACTGGTTTATCTTATTAACCCATTTAATTTCCAGCTTAGTCTCTGGAGTTTTATAATATATTAGTGAAATAGTTAGCAATGAGGGAGGAGAGCTATTTGCTTAAAATGGATCCTATAAAAGCTGCCTACAGTCTGTGGAAATAGGTGAGGCATGGTGGGATAATTCCAGGAAATGGCATTAACTCCTGCAAGTCACAGAGCACTGGAGTGCAGGGCTGAAGACAGTTTCTGCACAGATAGCCAAACTGGACAAATTGTCTAAACTAAGTTGCCTTCATTCTTCCTCAATATATTTATCTGTGTGGAAAATGTGGACTGGGCAAGAAAAAGAGAGAAGACTTAGTTTTGAATATTGGCTCTTACATCAACTACTTTTGTGACATTGAGTAACCTAATCTCACATATATTTATTAAATACTATATACAAGCTAGTACTCATCCTTCTCTTCTCTCTTCCCTTCCTTCCCCTTCTCTGTTCTTCCTTCTACTCTCTCATTTTGATTTTTCTTTCTCTTTCTTATAGTCCAATTAATATTTATTATTTATGCCTTTTTAAAAAAAATCAGGATGATTTCCCAATATATCTTCCCCACCACTACTACCACTGAGTCTTTCTCTGTGTGTCTGGCACATAGTAAATGTTTACTAAATCTTTTGTCTATCTTTATAACATAAAATTTAGAGCCAAACTAACCAACAAAACAAACTTGCTTGACAGTATTTGCACTATGTTGAACCAGAGTCACTCACATGTCTAATGAGAGGAGGAAGTATAAACATGGAAAGATTGTGGGCTAGAGGTGCCTGGATGTTCTAGCATACCTAGACTGTACTCTATACATTCCTCTTCTTTTCTCTAGGACAAAGACTGACCAGTGTAATTAGCCTGAATTCTGTAATACATCAGTATTGGTTTTCTCTATTGTAGTCACTATATATATTTTCTTATTGGTTCTATGCTCTTTGTTCCACATTGGTTCATGTATGTCTTCTCAAGTTTCTCTGAACTCTTCATACTCTTTCTTTCTTAAAATGCAATAATTTGTTACATCCATCTACCACAGTTAGTTCAGTTATTCCCCAATCTTGGGGAATTGACTTTGCTTCCATTATTTTGCCTCTGTAATATATAGGTTCCCCATTTTTGTTAGGAGAGAAAACATAGCCCAGTGAATGTAGGACTGGACCTGGAATCAGGAAGGTCTGGATTCAAATCCCATCTCTGATTCTTACTAATCTATGTGACTGTGGGCAAGTTTCTTAACCTCTCAGTCTCAGTTTCCTTATATGTAAAGTGATCATAATAAATACTGGTAGTACCCACCTCATGAGGCTATTATGGAATTCAGATGATATAATATATGTAAAATGTTTTTCAAATTTTAAAACATTATACAAATGTCAGTTATTATTATGTTGTTAAATTTTCAAAGCCTGTCTTCAGATAACCATAGTACCTGAGATCACAGGCAATTACTCAACTTTTCAATGTCCCAGGCAACTCTTTGAAACTCCGAGTTACAAATAAACTGCCAAACTGCATTGGTGGAAGGAGTTTCCACGATGGGAATTCAAGACACAAATGCAATCAAAGGTTTTGTGCTCTCCTCTCTCTCTTTCTCTCTCCCCTCTCCCTCTCCCTCTCCCTCTCCCTCTTCCTCTTCCTCTCCCTCTCTTTCTTTCTCTCCCTCTCTCCCTTTTTCTCTCTCATAAACACATATGTATATATAAACACATGCATATGTACATATATGCACACACATATATGCACACATTTATACATATATGTATATATAATAGCTAAAATTTATGCACTTTAAGATTTGCAAAGCTCTTTACATATATTATTTCATTAGTCCCTTTTAATAACCATAGGTAGCTATTATTATCCCCATTTTACACATAAGAAAATGAGTCACGCAGAGGTTGAGTGATTTGCCCAGAGTCATATAGCCAGTAAGTGTCCAAGGTTAGATTAGAACTCAGGTCTTCCTACCTTTGAGACTAGTACTCTGTCCACTATGCCACCTAACAGCCTCAATACACACATACATTTCATGTGTGTATATATATATATATTATATGTGTGTATGTATATGCATATAATTATTATTATTATCTCTTTGGGTTGCCTGCCTACTGGTGGGAAAAGAAAATGAACAATTTAGCACCATTCTTTTGCATAATTCAAAATTATTTTCCAGAATGTTTGGATTAGTTCACAGTCAGAATGGATAGACCAAGGGTAGTAGTGAATAGTTTCCTCACAATCTCAAAATTGCCATCTTTAATCATTTATGCTCATTTGATGAACATAAGATGAAATCTCAGAGTTGTTTGAATTTGCATTTCTTTTATTGTTCAAGATTTAGAGCAATATTACATATGGCTACTAATAGTTTTCATTTCTTCTTTTAAGAACTCCTTGTTAAAATTCATTGATCACTTATCTTCTGGGGAATGGCTCTTGCTTTTACAAATTTCTCTAAATTCCCTAAATGATTTGGGATGTCAGACTTTTATCAAAGTTATTCCATGCAAAAAAAATTTCCCTTAAGATTCAAGTAGTTTATAGTCTAATGATTGTTGGTGACATGAGACACATGCACAAATACCTTAACCTTTGTGGGTTTGCTTCATCATCTATAAAGTAAGTGGATCTCCTCGTTTCCTCTCAGTTCTAGATCCTATGAGATTCTGGGAAAAGGAGAATTTTAGAGGGAAAATCCATAGAGATCATCTAGTTTAACTTCTTTTCCTAGAAGAAATCTCAAAGATTATCTAATCCAATTTCTTCTTTATACGGATGAGTAAAGTCGACACAGGGGCAGTGAGTTTCCCAAGGTCACACCGGAGTGAATCAGTATCAAAGTCATTGCCCCAAGAACGGTGAACTATATGCTAGACTTTTATGCTCAACAGAGGCTTGATTCTGACACTAACTGACTATATGACCCTGGGCATGTCAGTGAAAAATAGAAATATAAAATTGTCATCATCTATAAAATGGGGCTAATCATCCTTTCTTTACCTATCTCATATGGCTGCTATGAAAAAAGCCTCAAAAGTGGTAAGGTGTTTAAACCTCAAAGTACCAAAGAAATGTGAACAATCATTCTATAGCTCCTTTACAAAGTATTCTTCTGACAACAGTTCTATGAGATATGGCAGATATTACTTCCATTTTACAGATGAGAAAACTGAGTCTCAGAGAGGGGAAATGATTTTCCAAGGCCACATAGCTCATGAGTGTGAGTGATCAGTCATTTGATCATCAGTCCAGATCTAGATGGTTTCTTTTCTTTAAAGTGAAGTCGCCCTCAGAAGAGAAGCTACACCAACTTCCCAGATCTTCTGGATGCTCTTCTTAGAGGGGTAATGGGGAGTCTTTTTTTTTGGACAATCAATATTGATTCAACGGACTTTCACTTATGGATGTCAAAGGTTAGAACTTGTGCTTAGTGCTGAATAAGGCACCTTTTGCCTCAAGGATCTCAAAATCATAGTGAAGTGGATTGGAGACATGGGAATGATGCAGTTAGTAGAGCAGTAAGCATGCGGCCTAGCTCTAAATCTGTGAGCCTATAAAATTGACTGGTCCATCTCTCCTGCCCCCCAACACACAGAAGCAGGAGTGGGGATATTCCAGATTATCCATTGCCATTTTCATATTCTCTCTCTGACACCATCACTCAGCAATGACTTCTCTGCCTTTCAAGTTCATTCCATTCCACCAGATGCTGACTTCTGTCATGCATGGTCCTCCAGGGCATTCTGCTTCTTCCATGACAAAGTCATTACTGGGCTCACAGTCTTTTTCACCCTGAACTCTGCTTCCTTCCAACACCTTGGACTCTAGGTCCAGCTCCTCACATCCTTTGCCTCTGCTAGGACATACAGGAGAAGTCATGCCCTTCTCTTCCCCTTCTCCAGCTGAATTTGCCCCTGGTACTAGAATTTCTCATTACAGTTCTGTAATGGAATTACAGATTATGTTTCTGTGATGGAGTCAGAAGAGGGAGAGATCCAGAAATGGCAGCGACCTTAGACATAACTTATTCTACCATTTCCTCATATATCCAGGAGGAAACAGAAACCCATCTGGGTTTTGCTTCCTTCCAGCTGATGAGAGTAGTGTAGCATGGAAGGTGCCATAGAAAATCTGGGTTCTTTAGGATGGATAGAGTGGCATCTCTACATAAAAGGGCATTCCAAGTGTAAGCAAAGGTAGAGGGGTGGGAGAACCCAGGAAATATTTGGAGGACAGTTAAGTGGCTTCTTATGAAGGAGCAAAGAGTACATGAGACAGAGCAGTCATAGGTAAGGGAACAAAGGTGCACTGTGGATTCTTGAATACCTTACATTAAGTAGGTGGTAACTTTCTTAGCCTGTGCATGCTGTCAGCTCTCTAGGCTGAAACAGTAGCCCTTCACTTGTTTTATAAGTTAAAAGATAAACCAATCTTATTGGATCCTCCTTACTAGCTGTGCATAGTTAGTAAGGGTCTGAGGTCAAATTTGAACTCAGGTCTTCTGTCCCAGAAACCTATTAATGGTGCTACTTAGCTGTAATACACAGAAACTTTCTAGCTTGGCAGGATAAGAGCTCCTGGAGTGTTTCCTGTTCTAGCAGAGCTTTGAAGAGCCCAGGGACACCTCTACCTGCATTGAGAGACAATGCTAGGGGATGACTCTGCACTCTAGTTACCACAATATGCTGCTGTCATTATTATTCAGTCATTTCAATCACGACCAACTCTTCATGACCCTATTGGGGTTTTCTTGGCAAAGATACCGGAATGGTTTGCCATTTCCTTCTCCAGCCCATTTCACAGATGAGGAAACTGTGGAAAACAAGGTTAAATGATTTACCCAGGGTCACATAGATAGTGTCTGTGTCTGAATTTGAACTCAGGTTTTTCTGATTCCTGGCCTGTAGTTCTATTCATTGTGCCACCGAGCTGCCCCAAGTCACTGTGATAGTATTACTAAAGCTTGTGTCATGCATCACTCCCTGCTAACCTATGAGCTCCAGGAGGCAAAGTTCTTATTCTCATTACCTTTGTATCTCTTCCTGTGTGTGGTACAGTGCATTGAGGTGCCTAGGATGGTACAGAAAGTGCACTGCATTCAAAGTCAGAAGATCTGGGTTCAAGTCCTGACTGTGACACTTGTTAGCCATGTGAGTAGTTACTTAGACATTTTGAACCTCAGCTTCTTGACCAGTAAAATAAGGATAATTCAATGACGCAATTCAATAGTCATTTATTGAACACCTCTCCTGTACAGAGAGAGATCTGTGTTTGGAGCTAGAGGAGATGCAAAGTGTAGATGTGACCCTGGGTAAGTCATTTAACCTTGTTTGCCACAGTTCCCAGTATCTTTGCCAAGAAAACCCCAATAAGGTCATGAAGAGTTGGCCATGATTGAAATGACTGAATAATGACAACAGCAACACATTGTGGTAACTAGAGTGCAGAGTCATCCTCTAGCATTGTCTCTCAATGCAGGCAGAGGTGTCCCTGGGATCTTCAAAGCTCTGCTAGAATAGGAAACACTCCAGGAGCTCTTATCCTACCAAGCTGGAAAGTTTCCATGTGTTATAGCTAGGTAGCACCATGAATAGGTTTCTGGGGCTAGAGTCAAGAAGACCTGAGTTCAAATTTGACCTCAGACCCTTTCTATATATACACAGCTAGTAAGGATCCAATAAGATAGCATTTGTAAAGAACTCAGCACAATATTGGGCACATAGTAGGTTATTATTATTTGCCCCCAAAATAGAACATGCTTCTATCATTCAGTGACCAGCTAAGATAAGTACCCAAAAGCTCAGCACCAGAAAGCTGACCACAGTAACCTATGGCCAGATCTTTTTGCAAATATTTGAAGAATCATGGCATGTTAGAGGCAAAAGGGACCTTAGATACCACTTAGTCTAATCCTCTCATTTTAAGGAGGAGGAAACAGACCCACAGAGAATTTGCCCGGTGTCAGTCACATAACTAAGCAAGAAGATAGAACAAAATGAAATAGAATGAGAAAGAATGGAGGGGGTGGGGCAGGGTGGATGCAGGGACAAAGTGCTATGTAAAGTCAGAGGAAGAAGAGATGTTTCGGAAGAAGAGATGTTTCTAACTGGGAAGAGCCACAGAAGGAATTCATGGAAGAGATGGCATCTGGGTTGATCCTTGTAGGAAAGAGATGATTTTTTTTGAAAACTTCCAGCTTCTGACACTGTACCTAGACAATATTCCATCTACCATGCTTCCTAATTAAATCCCTGATATCCACCCCCCACCACTATCTCTCAGGGCTGCATTCAAGCCCCATGAATGGTTCCCTAAAGCCAAATCTATACTTTTTATTGTTATGTGAATATTCTGTTGGAACGAGATATTACACTTTTACTTCCCATTCAATAAATATCCAGGGCGTTCAGCAGAGCAGTGGGTATTAGCCTGTCAAAGCCTGAATTTATGGCTGAAATAGTGCAATATCAATAGCTGTATGGATCAAAAATGCATAAATATTAAAGTTCTTTGGCCAGGGAAACTCTGTCTAAACTCCAAGTTGCTTGTAAAATCTCCCAAGTTCTATCTCGTTTTTCATTGCTAAAGTTGATTTCAAAGGTCAAACAATTTATGATCTTTGGATCCTTTCCATTTGATGGTTATTCTTAGACTCCTGATTTCTGGATTTCCATCGATGGTTCTGCCATCCTTCCAGGTACCAGGCACATAAGCTCTTGCCCCTCTCTCATCCCAGTCCTCCCATCCAATCAATTACCAAGACATGCTGTTTCCATCTCTAAAACAATTCTCATAGCAGTCGCCTTCCTTTCCATGACCACTGCCACTATCCTAGTTCAGGTCCTTACCCATCTTACCTGGACAATTGTAACTGGTCTTCTGGCCTCCACTCTCTCTCCCATCCATCTTCACCCCATCCATCATTTCCCATCCTTCACACTCACTACCTCAGTGATCTGTCTTGAGATGAGCTCAGACCCAGTCATTCTACAAAAACTGTCCGTGACTCTTTGCCAAATAAAGGCTAAAGTCTTTAGCCTGGCATTTAAAGCCTTCCATAATATGGCCTCACTCTAACATTCCATCTTTTTCCCCTCAACTCTTCACCATGTACTATGTTTCAGTTAAGCTCAGATTTGTCTCTGGTTCTCATCTTGCCTTATCCCTTCTCTATGTTTTGTGTCCCAGGTCTGAAACAGTCACTCTTTCCCTATGCCTTCCAGTTTCACATCTCTTAGGAACTTTCTCTTCCATAATGGTGATAATAATAATTAATAATAATGATAAAAACAAAAACAAGCAGCAACCAGCATTGATAGTTTAAAGCTTTGCAAAGCCCTATATATATGTATATGTGTGAGTATATACATATACACATACACACATATACACATATATTATATATAACATATGTTTTATATATATGCATATATTTAACATACTGTATGTGTGTGTATATATAACCTCATCAGATTCCCACAACTCATCTTGTGAATAGATGCCATTATTATCCTCATAAGGAAATGGAGGCCAAGAAAGATGAAACAATCTGTCCAGGGTCACAGAACCAGTAAATTTGTGAGGCAGGATTTGAACCCAGCTCTTCCTGACTCCCAAGTTCAGTGTTCTATCCACTGCACCTTCTCTATGAAGTCTTCCCTAAGCTCTCCTAGGTAAAAGCGATTGCTGTTTCTTTATATCTCTCATAAAGTTTTGGTCCTTTCTTTCAACACTTTGTAATGGTTGAGTTTCTGTCATGTTTTTTGTTTACTTGTCTCTTCTTGGGTGCTCTGCCTGATTTTATCTTTGTATCTATAGTACCTTGCATGGACTATGTGTCAACTAACATTTATTAAGTGCCTATATGGGCCAAGCACAGTGCTAAGCACTGGGGATATCAATAAAGGCAAAAAATAGTTCCCTTCTTTCAAGTTGCTTATAGACTAATGGGGGAGACAACATGCAAACATGTTGTATCTATATACTATGTATATGCAAGAATATTAATAATGCATTGTGGGTAGACTCAGAGGGAAGTAAGGGGTATTGGAAAAGGCTTCTTGCAGAAGGTGGGACTTTAGGTAAGACTTAAAGGCAGCCAGTAAAACTAGGAGGTTGGGATGAGGAGGGGGAGAGTTCCAAGCATGGGGGACAGCCAGTGAAAACATTCAGAGTTGGGAGTGTTGTGTGTGAGGACCATCAAGGAGCCACTGGATGGAAGAGGACATGGAGGGTGGATGGGGGAAGGTGTAAGAAGACTGGAAAGGCAGGAAGGGGCCAGATTACAAAGGGCTTTGAAAGTCATGGGATTTTATATTTGATCCCAGAGGCATCCAGGAGAAATTGCAGTTTATTGGGGGTAGGGGTGGGGAATGACATAGTTAGACATGCACTTCAGGTACATACCATCCAGGATCCTGCTAAGTGCAGGTAGAAGAGCCTTGGATCTGATGTCAGAAAGCCTGGGTTCTAATACTAGTTTGGCCACATACTTGCTATATGGCCTTAGGAAGCCTCTCTAGACCTCAGTTTTCTCTCTTGCAAAATAAAATTGTTGGCATTAAATGTTCTCCAAGGTGCTTTCCAACTCTAAAAATCCTTTGAGTCCATCATTAGCCTACAAACTAAACGGAACTGAGCAGGATGGAAAATGTGAGGAGCCTTCCCTTTGGCTGATGAGCATGGGAACAGATCCCGTTACCTGCCTAAGAAGACAGCTGAAGATGAAGGTTCCGGCCCACTGTCTTCCTGAACGATGCCAGTTCCCTGGCAGTTCATTTAGGGAGTGTCATGGTACTGGAGGTTTTAAAGGGGTTAATGAGGTATTTATTCCATTATTGTTATTGGAAATTACAGTGTC
Source organism: Petaurus breviceps papuanus (assembly GCF_028583685.1). Classification (NCBI taxonomy): domain Eukaryota; kingdom Metazoa; phylum Chordata; class Mammalia; order Diprotodontia; family Petauridae; genus Petaurus; species Petaurus breviceps. The sequence continues at coordinate 45,884,806 of NW_027185698.1, read as the reverse complement.
TGGAATACTTACATGGAGAGATTAAAGAGAGATGCCTTCACCCACTTTCTAGAGTCTGATAGGCCATTATTTTCTGGTTCATAACACAAAATAGCACTTTTCATCAAGAAACTCATATTCTCTCGATGATTCAAAAATTCACAGAGCAAAACCGATGCCAAGTATTATGTTCCCAATACTTTGTTTTTTAACCCCAAACAAGTTTCAGTGTAAAGGTTTGAACTCCATCTTGGAAGTCTCTTGTTTGATTCTGTGAAATGGAAAGTGGGGGGTTCAAGAGGGATTCAGTGAAAGTCTAATCCTGGGAATTTTTGTTTACTGATCACAGGGACCAGAATCAACATCTCTTTGTACTCCATTTCCTCTTCCATTAAATGAGGGATTGAAATAAGTCCTTTCCAGTTCTGATGTTCCCTGACTCTGTTTTCTATGACTCTACAAGTGAAAGATTTTATAATTCAGTGAGACTATGAATAAAATTCTACAATTTTAACATGGGAAAATTTTATAATTTAAAATTTTTGAATATTTTAATTGAATCTATTATTCTGAAAACCTTTGATTCTATGATTGCATAATTCAATTATTGTATTATTCCAAGATTCTATAATTTGGTGATTTTATGGCTGTTATTTTAAGAGAATTATATGTCACTCTATAATTCAGTGAGTCTATGCTTTTGAGAGTCTAAGATTCTGTAAATTAACGCTTCTGTTATTCTAAGATTAATTCAGTGATTCTCTAATTTTAGGATTCTAAAATTGTCTAATTTAAGGACTATAATTCTAAGATTCTGATTCCAAAATTCTATAATTCAGTGATTCTCTTGCCTTAGAATTCTATATGCATATCATTTTAGGATTCTAAGGTTTGCAATTATTCTATTATTCTAAGATTCCATGGTCCAAAAGAGAGAAGGGTGGAGGGGGAGTGGATCAGGGCACAGTGGTTAATGTGTAGTCTTTAACAGGAAGCCTCAAAGAAAATCAAATATAAATACAATAATTGGAAAGTCAGGGTTACTTGTACTTAGATGATACTGATATATAGCGTATCAGGCCTGGAAGGTTTTCAAATGACCTTCTACACAGTGCAAAAAAAAATATCGACCTTGTTTCTTTCTTTGAGAGAAAAAAAAAAGAAATGAAAGCTATTTCCACATAGGCAAAAAGAAGTAGATGATTCAGGTAATTATTAAAATCGCTCAGGCACAATGAAGTAGGGAATTGAGGCAATTATCCAGATAATTTAGGTTTCCCACAATACTTTTGCCTGAACCATCCAGATAATTGAGGCTAAAGTGGGTATGGTGTCTGAATTATCTGAATAACTGATTGCCTCAACTCTCTATATTATGTTACTTGTGTAGATGCAGCCACAGCCTTTTTTTTCTTTCAAAGTCCCTTCAGTTCACTTTAAAATAAGATAAGGCATTTATTTAACAACCACATATTAAATACTTTCTATGTGCAAAATACTGTGCTGTGTGCAAAGCACTAAGGGAATGATATAAAAAAAATACATGATTCCTACCCTTATGGAGCTCATTATTGGCCAGGTACCAAAATACCAAGTCATCTACATATAAAGCTTCTGGGATATATGGCTCTGTTACCAGTAGGAAGATGATTTACACAAAATGTCTATAGGAGGTTAAGAAAGTCACCTTTAGTCATAGAACCCTTTCAGAAGTAGCACTTACTCAATAGGAATCTCATTGGTCATTGGTCTCAAAGATAATTCATGTAAGAGATGAGAACTCTCATGATTGTGCAATGATATTCCACTTCTAACTTGGAGAACTATTGTATTGGAGGCAAAGGATTTCAGTTCAAATCCCAATCCTTTTATACTCTATGCATGTGACCTTTGCTAAGTCACTCAACTCTCTGGCTTCAGCTTCCTCATCTGCAAAATTTAATAATCTACAAGGTCCCTCCTGGTCCTAAAACTTTGACCTTATGATCTTTTGTAAATGAAGGAATCTTGGATTCCCAAACTGTCAGAACCAGGAGCCATCTTGGAACACAGAAAGTCACAATTAGAAGAGACTTTAAAAATCCTCATGCCCAGTCTGTCAATTGAGACAGATGGGAAAACTTAAAATCTAGGAAATGGAAGGGAGTTGCCCAAGGTCACACAGCAAGTTAGATTTTGTTACCTTTCCAAACACCATCCAGCCAAGGGCACAAGATACTTCCCTTTCAGAAAATCAAGCTTAACATTCACATGTGTGAGTATATACGGACCGATATTACACTTGTCAAAAAAAGTTGCTCTTGGAGGCATCCCTGGTTTTTTCATTTATAAAGTTGAGAGAGGTTATAAATCAGAAAAGTATTTATAGAAGATACACAGCTAGCAATAACAGTTTGGAGTGGCCAGTGCGTCTGTGTGACTATTTCATCTTCCACGGTAACTTAAACACAAGAAAAAAAGCTTTTACAGTTCAGGGGCGCTGCTGCATGGCGAGCTGAGATTGAGTGGGTTTGTAATAATTCATATACTGCTCACTTTCGCTTCTCCACTGCTGAGGAATTACATTCTGCGATTAAAATGGCGAAGGGAATTGGCTGGCAGAGTGTGTCTACTCTTCTGGTCTCAGCAAGAAGATAGAACACTGGGATGTGTGGTTGGCCTTAATACCAAGGAGTGGAGAGGAAGCACCCAGACAAAAGAAGAGACCTTGGTGGGGCTGCTCCTTTTTCTTTCTTTGTTTATAGGTATGCTCAAATTCAAGGGCTAGAGCACCCACTCAGCAGTGCACATTTCTATCATCTCAGAGTCTGAAAGGGCATTTTCCTCATCAAAGCCCCAAAGGCAGGGAGGGAAAGTCTTGTTCCCGTTTGGCAGATAAGCAAACCGAGAAGCATAAAAATGCTGAGAGTTGCCTAGAGTCATATAATCGGCAAATTTTAGCAATGAATTTTGAGCCCAGGTCAGGCTTTTAGTCAACTATACTCCATGGCCACTAGGGTTTTTAATACTATCAATGAAGAGTTGTGATGATGGCATCTATTCCTCAAGCTAGCTTTTACCCATCCTTTGAGGGTCAGTCTAGGTTCCAGTTTTGTCACGAGACTCTTCTGGAAGGATTAGAGAATCAAAGAGTGAGCACAGCCCTTGACCTAGGTAGCAGATAGGGCACTGGACTTGGAGTCAGAGTTGGAAGAGACCTCAGCAGCCACAGGGTTCAATCCTCACATGAAAGGAACCCCCACTGTAACACCCCTAAGAGGTTCTTTACTTGAAGACTCCAAGGAGGAGGAACCCACCACCTCTCAGGCAGCCCACTCCACTTTGGGGCAGCTCCAAGTGTTAACAATGATTTCTCCTGACTTACAGCCTATATTTGCTTTTTTCCAATTTTCACCCATTACTTCTAGTTCCGCCCTCCAGTGATAGACAAAACATTTAATTTCTCTTGCACAGAACACCTTCCAAAGAGTCGGAGACAGCTTTCATGATCCTCCTAAATCTTCTCTTCTCCAAGATGAACAACTCTAGTCCCTCTAGCTGATCATCATATGGAATTAACTCCAGATCCTTTGTCATTCTGGTTGATCTCTTGTAAATGATTCCCAGTTTATCAGTGTCCTTTCAAAACTATGGTACATAGACCTGGACACAAATCTCCATGTTTAGTCTGCTCAGGTCAAAGCACAGAAGGGCCATCACGTCCTCATTCCTGGAATCTCTTCCTTTCTTAAGGTGGCTCAAGACCTTGCCCACTTTTTTCGGCTGCCACATGTTTATTCATATGGTGAGTCAACATATGTCATATATTGAATTTATTATAGTCTTCTAAAACCTCTGAATCTTTCTCAGACAAGTTTATATTTAACCATGGTGACTCCATCTCATACCCTAGGGCTTGAAGTTAGAAAGAAAAGGTAGTGGTACCTTTTCTAGCTCTGCCAAAGAGAAGTGGAATGTTGTAAATGCCTGCTGCTAAGATAGATGAATCTCTTTAGTCCCCCAAGCCCACAGTTCTCAAGCTTTTGGATTTGAGGACCCTTTACAGTCTTAAAAATTACTGAGGACCCCAAAGAGCTTTGTTCATAAGGGTTATATCTATTGACATTTACTATGTTAAAAATTAAAACTGATCATTTAAAAAAATTCATTTCTTAATTTATTTAAAAATAACAATGCTAAATTCATTACTTGTTAATATAAAAACATTTTTATGTGAAAAACATACATTTTCCAAAACAAAAAATGATGAGTGGCATTATTTTATATATTTTTGCAAATCTCCTTACTATCTAGTTTAGTAGAAAGCAGCTAGATTCTCTCCATAGACAATCATGTATTCTCCTTACACACAGTAATGTGGAAAAGGGTCTGCTACTGTATTAAATCTGTTGTGATGTGTTATTTTGGTTGTATATGAAAAATGTTTAGACTGACAACATATATGTACTTTGAAAAAGGAGTATTTTGATAAGTAAATAATGTCTGAGTTTTGTTATGAAAAAAGTTTTTACCTTGACCACTGAAAAGGTCTCAAAGCCCCTAGGGGTACATGGAACCTTCTTTGAGAAAGACTGCCCCCAGATGATTCTCCCACTAGGAAGAATTGGCTTCATTAGCTAAATGGGTCATTCCAAAGTTGTGCAACCATGGTCCTCCTTGGTGCAAGCAATGCCATTCAATGATTCCAAGGGTGGAGTAAGTATTTGTGAAGCCTGCATTAAAATGTATGTGAAAGGCCATGTACATGATACACCTAAATGAAAAAGGCCTCCAGCTCCTAAGCCTGGCCTTCAAGTTCTCTGCAATTTGGCACCATTCCACCTTTCCAGTCTTATGGAGGCCCTTCCACATAATCAAACAAGTACGCATTTATTAAATACCTTTTAGGCTCCAGGAATATGTGTGTGAAGTCATTGTGGAGAAGGAGCCATCTTTACCAGCAACAACTGCTACCTAACTGCCACAAGCCAAAAGATACAGGACAACCCTTGCAGCCACCATCTGGAGAAGTTGCTCTTGTGGAGACAGGGCAGCCCACTACAACTCACAGGAAGGCAAGCCAGTCTTTCTACAAGAGTAAGGCACTCCAAGGGAGAGCCATGGAATAGCATGTGCCAAGCAAATCAAGCCATCACCACCACCCCCTGGAGCACCAGCTTCCCTCAGACGCTGACAGAGATAGCCCAGGACCTTGGATCTACAAGCCTTTGGAATAGTCAGGCTTTCTGTCCATGTCAAATGGTTTAACATCAGAAACTGATATGATTTTATCAGTGGAAATGACATTTTAAAATGGGTTGCAATCTGCTTTGGCACTGCACCCTGAGGATCCCATGAGACCTTTCCATCTGACTGGCAATTAAAACCTTTTGTATATGTTGTGTATTCCATTAAAATGTGAGCTCCTGGATGGAAGGAACTGTCATATTTTTCTATTTGTATCTCTAGCACTTAGCACGATGCTTTACACATAGTAAGCCCTTAATAAATATTCATGCATTCAATCATCCATATAGAAAAGATATATAAACAATACAAACAGACAAAGCAGACAGCCTCAAAGGGTGGGCACTGGAAAAAGTTTCAGATAGAAGGAAGTGCTCAAGCTGGGTCCTGAAGGAGATGATGGATTCCAAGAGGCAGAATGAGAGGAGAGTCATGCCAGGCTTGAGGAGTAATTAATGCAAAGTCACAGGGATGGGGGGCCCTGGGATCACAGATTTAGATTTAGAATTGACCTTAGAGGTTATTTAGTTCAACTCCCTTATTTTGCAGATGAAGAGAAGTTAAATGATCTGTCTGCAAGAGACAGCAAAAGGCCAACTCCACTGGATTATAGGGCATGGAGGGGAGTGGCGTGTAATAAGGTGTTCTTGGAACCAGAAGATTTTGTCTCCAAAATGTGCCCTGGACTTTCTGACTTTTGTGCCTTTGCTCCTCATCCCTGCAATGTCCTAACTCTCTATGTCCTGCTTTTAATCTGAACGATTTCACTCCTCTTTTAAAACCCTAATGCCACTTCCTCCAAGGAGTTTACCCATATCATCACAGTCATTTCTGCCTTTTGCATGCACTTATTACTTTAAAATTATGTATTATCCCCCTTGGTGCTAAGTGATAGAGATACAAAGTGTGTAAAGGTGTTTAATAAATGCTTACTTGGGGTGGCTAGGTGACATAGTGAATAGAGCACCAGCCCTGGAGTCAGGAGGACCTGAGTTCAAATATGGCCTCAAACACTTAACACTTACTAGCAGTGTGGCCTTGGGCAAGTCACTTAACCCTAATTGACCTCCAAAAAAAGGCAAAAAATAAAATAAATACTTACTTGCTTATGTGGAAGGGAAGGCTGCAAAGGTGGAATGGTGCCAAATTGCAGAGGACCTTGAATGCCAGGCTTAGGAGCTGGAGGCCAATGAGCCTTTAAAACTTTCACTAAATCCTACCATCTCTTCAGTCTTTTATACTACATCTCTCTTCTCTCTCTCAGTCCAACTCCTAAAGCAAAGCTGTCTACATTCACTGACTTCACTTCTTTTCTTTTCCTTTTACTCCCTTCTCAACCAATCTGTTTCTGACTTCAGGGCTCAAGTAAAACTGCTCTCTCAAAATTGACAATCATGCTTTTTTTAAACAAACAAACATCTATTTTCTCTTTCTCTCATTTCTTCCCATAGCTGGGGGGGGGAGGGAATCCTTATAAGAAATATGTAGTTATCTCCTAATTGCCAAATTAAAAAGATGAACCTTTTCTCAGTCCTTAGCCTTCTCACCCTATCAGTTGCATTTGGCACTGTTGATCACCCTCTCTTTTAAAGGTCTCTACAGCCTAACCCTAATCTGTGTATCCAGGCTCAGAGTTCAACCTTTAGTCTTCCCTCCTGTACTCTTCCATCCAGCCATGCTGACCTTCTCTTTCTTCCTCATCAATGATACTTCATTTCCCATCTCCAAGCATTTGCCCTGGATTGTACTCCCCATTAACTTCTAGCCCATAGACTCTCTTTTCCTTCAAAATCAATCAATCAATTAAGCACCTATCTTGTGCCAGGACTGTGCTAAGTACTGGGTCCCTTCATGTAGAAGAGGCAGCTCGGGAAACATCTTTACATGAAACCTTTCTTGATCCCCGCTCCCACCTGCAAGTGCTCTCCCTCCCAGACAGTTTTGTATTTAACTACTTTGTATTCATTTGTATTTATTCTCTCAATATTTATTATGTATAGACATAATGTACTTGTTGTATCCCCACCATGTAAACCCCTTGATTCAGGAATGATTTTGTTTTTGCTTTTGAACCCCCAGTGCCTACCACAGTGCTTGGTGCATTGGAGATGCTTTATAAAACAATTTAATTCAACAAGCATTTATATTAAGCATCCACTTAGTGGATGGCCTACAAGGCACTGTGTAATTCCTGTCCTGGAGAGTTTACTTTGTAAGGGATCTAAGCCAACGCGCCCCCCCCCCTTCATTCTTCTCCCAGCTCTGTTTCTGACTCTTAAGACTGCCATCACACCCCCTTGTGGGTATCTTCCCCATCACCTCCCCCACCCGCTTTTCAGCTCCTTTCTATGTGTTGTCTTCTCTCATTAGAATGTAAGTTTACTGAGGGCAGGAACTCTTTCTTTATTGCCTGAATTCATATCCCTATTTCTTAACACACTACCTGGAACATAGTATGTACTTAAAAAAATGCTTGTTGGCTGACTGAGGAACATGTAGACAAATATGTGTGTGTGTAAATACATGTATGTGTATGTGTACCCACAGACAGAATAAATACAGAGGCCTCTTGCTGAAAGGCGCCATTGAGGAGAGCCTTGAAGTAGGCTAAAGATTCTAAGAAGTTGAGGTGACAATAGAAGGCATTTCAGGAAGGGGGCAACAGTCTATGCAAAGGTACGGTGATGGGAAATAAAATGTCATATACAGGTCACAGTAAACTGGTCATAAAAGTTTGTGCGTGGGAATAATGTGTAATCAACCTGGAAAAATAGGTTGGAGTTAAGTTTTGATGGGAATCTGACATGGCAGGCATGGTATTCAATCCTTCTAGGACACATAATTTAATCTGTGTGGGTCCTTGCTTTCCTGACACTCATCACACATACTCCATGCTCTAGTTGATAGTCTTCACGAGTTGCTGTAGCTGAAAAAAAAATCTATCTCTTGGTGGTCAGCCCTTAGCCAAGTTTCTCAGAATTTAACTGGTCCTTGGACAATAGACATACACACCTGTCCCCAGAGCTTCTCAATCTTAGTTGGACCTTCCAGAATTTGGGCTTTGCTCAAGAATACTTTCATTCCACGATGAGCTATAAAGAAAGGCTTTAGTAGAGGTCAGTCTTTATCATTTATCCCATTAACTTGTACTATCTGAAACTCCTGACCATTCCTAGGACCAGGTTATAAGAGAATATAAAACTACCTGCTTCCTTCAGATTTCCAACATAAATAGATATGTGGCAGGTCAGAGAGGGAAAAGACAAAAACATACTAGGTTCATGATCCCTACAGAGTGGGTGATAAGCAGGGAAAATCCAACAGCCCCAGATCCATCCATCCCATCTCTCCTGTTCCTGTCCAACTTACACAGCTGTCTTAATGCAGTGTGCTTGGCATAAGCACATTAGCATGGGCCAATCTGTGCATTTTCTCCCAACATGATAACAGGAGCATAGACAGGGAGATTGACAATGATAGCTGCCGGCTCACTTGGTGATAGGAGGGAGGCAGACATCTCCTGTATCGCTCTGTGCCACAGCTTTCCGGGCAAGGCTCAACGCAAACAGGAACATGCCAAGAGCCTTCAGCTCTCTACTGCATGAGCCACGGATGACGGATCAACTATGTTTATCTGTTCTGCTTTGGATAGAGAAGCTATCTCAGCCCATGTTGATGTTCTGATTGGACTAGAAAAGAGAAAAACCTTGTTCTACCACCTCCACTTTGAACCTCCAAGTCTTGACTTAAAAAAAATTCATGAAGGCTTAGGGTCATTTCAGTTTGGGAATGAGATCATCAGTGAGCAGAACATGAGAGTCAGGCTTCTATAGCAAGTCCGCTAGTGATTCCTGCCAAGGAGTCCCTGGAAGACCCTTATCATTTGCATCAGAGAACCCAGATTCCTATGCACCAGGTCAGATTCTTTAGGGGGAACAACACTGACTCCTGGAATTTAGTAGGGTTCTACTCATAGAACCCCTCTGGGGTACCTAATCTTGTCCTGGATATAAGTGAGGATACACCAAGAGCAAATTTCACTTTAAATAATCCCAATATATGGAGATCCAAATCCATCTGTTACACATTGGCTATATGCAAGACCCTATGGGCTATGCAAAGAAATATGTTCCTTGCCCTCAGGGAGTTTATAATCTTGGCTACTTCAGTACCCAAATAGATTCAAGAGCTGATTGACGTGGGCCTCCACCATAAATACTGATTGCAAATCCTTCATTCTATTTTGTCCTGTGTATTTCTTGTCCTCATCTTCTTATAAATCCTTCCTAGATGCTCTACTCAATACAGTGGAGGCTCTTATGGTTCTGTGAATATTTTGAGGCTCAATAATTCAACAATTAGCAAGCATTTATTAAACACCTACTATATACCTAGGACAGTGAGCTATCCATCCATATTCTTCATTCTTACAACTTGAATGACCACTTTCTTTCCAGTCACACACATGCCTGGTATCCTTTATGCTATTTCTTTTATACAATTTGTCACTGGTGACATGTTGCATACTTATTTATACCTACCATGTGTATTTCCCTCCTATGATTTTAATTTTCTGACCTTAATGTAGTTCAGCTTTATAGCTGTGTAGCACGAGGAAAAAAATGCAAAAGATGGCTCTTTGCAGGAGGCAGCAGCTTGTGATCATTGAAAACTGCACTATAGGGGCGGCTAGGTGGTGCAGTGAATAGAGCACTAGCCCTAGAGTCAGGAGGACCTGAGTTCAAATCTGACCTCAGACACTTGACACACTTACTAGTCGTATGACTTTGAGCAAGTCACTTAACCCCAACTGCCCTCCAAAAAGCAAAAAACAAACAAAAAACAAAAACAAAAAACTGCACTATTCCACATGAGATCTGACCTATTCAATTTTTTCTTGTTCTGTTTTGGCTTAGCTCATTATACATCTACAAGGTTTGTTCAATATGTACTCAGTCATCAGACTACCCTTCCAGTTGTATTAAATTGTCTAGACAACATGGATTCTTTATTCACCTCCTTTGTCCTGTGTGGATAGCTAGGCTAATCTCTTTTTAAGGATCCAAGAATTTCATTGAGGAAATTCTGAAGTGTTTTAGTACCTGATATAATCAGCACACTGTCATCTACAAACAGTAGCATATGAAAAACCTCTTTGTATTGGTGACCTTTATCGGTCATATAATTTCCCTGTTTGATACCTTATTCCATATTGGTACGAATGGAGACTGGACCTATAATTTCATTGGTAAAATGAATTCCTCTGAGGGGAGGAGATTCTCTTTGCCAACATAGGTTGGTACCTCCTTTGTAACTTGTAATTTGATCATCTCTAAATTCAGAGAGTTGCCCAGAACATCAGATGATTTTCCCAGAGTTACTCAGCCAGTGCATGTCAGAGGTGTGACTGGAACCCAGGCCTTATCCAGCTCTCTATCACTATGCCACGATGACTGTTTTGATACTGAGCATCAAAGAAATGTTGAACAAAGGTATCTTGTGGGCACATTTATCATGCACTCTTCTGTGCTCTTAACATATGCATGGGCAACACCTTTGTAAAGGCAATGACTATTCACTTTACAACAGGAGTCCTTGCTTTTTAAAAAGAGATTACCATGGGATTGTGCTACCGTAGCACCTTTAAAATAGGATTCAATTTACAAAAATATGATTTGTATCAGAAATTTAAAGGGAATGAAATGTTTGCTTAGGTTCAGTTTGGAGAATATTGTGATGTTTTGGGTTAATTCTGATTCAATACTTTCAGAAAACATGGAGGGTTGGTTCTGATTTGAACTCTTTCTCTCAGGAGTTACTTTGGTGAAAAAAATACATTATTTCAGTTCATGGTCCAATAACAAAATAACATTAACAAAATAATATTAGGGTTTGGTTTGAAGACAGCAAATGAATGTTTGCTTTTTTGCCCTAGTTCCCATTTCGGTTCAAAACTTGACTTATTTAACTTTTTCAGAAACATACCCACCTTCTAAAGTGAGGTTTATTCACACCACACCACTGGTCCCTTCTTGCTAGGAAGTGGTTGCAGCTCCTTCCTAAGTACCCAGCTTGATACAAAGGGAAGTAAGAAGAATCTGAAGGAGTTTGTGTACCCAACAGTGTACATTTTACTGTCACCACCCTCCCCTCCCCCCAAGATGGCACTGAGTATTCAGATGTGCAGAAATCAGTGGATTAGTCTAATACAATAGAAAGAACACTATCTTCAAAGCCAGAGCATCTCAGTTCAGACACTGGCCTGGCTACTTAGTAAGAGTGTGACCTCAACAGACTTCTGCACTAGGGATATAGTACACATGAACCTTTGCATTTTGTAAGTGAGACCAGGGGCAGGTCTTAATCAGTGGCTATAACTACAGGTTCAGTGCTGATAGGACAGTTAGCATCTACTGAAACCCTCCATAATGTAAATTGTTCTAGTCCAGAGGAATCAGAAGCAAGTGGGAGGTGAGATGAGGGAGAAACATCTACTATTTATCATTGTAGCAGAAAACAGGCCGAGGTCAGAGGCCAAACATACAGAAATTAAGGTCAGCAATCCAGGAACATCAGGATCTAGAAGGCAAAAAATGGAAAGTATAGCCTTAGGTCAGGGAAAAGTCCAAGGAATATAATCCATCAAGTTGGTACTCTGGGAATTACAAGGGACCTCAGTTTCCTATCTGTGAAGTGGGGAGTTGGACTAGATGTTCACTAATGTCCCTTTGGCTCTAAATGACTACCAGGCCTCCTACTTGGTACTTGGAGTACAAAGACAAAACCCCCAAAGGATCTGAGCTCATATAAATGGCATTTCCCTCAATCTGGTTCCTTCAGCATAAGAAATATGCCCAAATACTTTTGAAACCTACCTAGTATGTATTTTAAGTCCAACAGGCTCCCCACCTTTCTTCTCTCCTCAATCTTTTGTGAAAGTTTCAGTTGTGGACAGCTCGCAGCTGCCGCTAAGCCTTTGTCACATGGGAAACAGCTGAGTTCCAGAGGTGGCAGACCAACACACTTCCAATATTCTACAAGGCTATGAATTTAATAGTGTTCTAGATTGAATATACTCAGATTCCAAATTGTGTGTTTTAAAAGAGTTTTAAATGAATTTTTAAATCCCCAAACCCTTTCTGAAACAGAAAGCTCAGTGTTCGAGGACCAGCTGCCCTGGAGTGAGTGATCAGTGAGGCAAGAAGTGTCTTTGAGAAAGAATGGAAGGAACAGAAATAATTTCCTCTCCTCTTCACTCCCCCCACCCATTCTTCCCACCCCACCAGGCCCATGCCACAAAAAATGACAGCAGAGATTGAGGTCCAACTTTCTGATGGAGTTCACCTCTGGCCCTGACACCAGCCATGGCCTGTGGGAGCCTCCGTGGAGGATTTTTCAGAGAGACAAGAATAGAGAGTGTGACAGGAGGTTGGTAATGGAGGCACATTAACCTTAAAGGAAAGTGTTTGCTGCAGAGCCCAGCAACAGAGAGGACGATGGGAAGCTTTGATGTATAGCCTCTCTGGGCCATGCCCATAGGAAGAACCTCATAAATTTGGTGTGATCTCCCTGTCATGAGAGAGCACACACTGCACAGTGGGATTCTGGGGGGATTTCTGATTGGACGACCTGTCCTCCTGGCTTCAGACTGTTAACATTTTCAATGAATACGACCTTTTACTTCTAATTGTAGACACCTGAGGTCTTCCTTTCTCTGAGGTTTGCCACTACAGACAGTGAATGATTCCAGCCAATGGCTTAAAACTCAAATCCTTGGACAAGGGACAATTATTGTTGACATGACACCTTCTACCACCACCACCCCAACTCCCATCCTTAGTATCATGTAGTATAAAGAACTTTCTAAATGGGACTCTCAGGTTTGTGAAATTTATCGCTGGAACATATTTTAAAAACATAGACTATCGGATCTGGAAGGCCCTTTAGAAATGATTCTGGGGTGAGAGGACCTGGATTTGGATCCTGGCTTGATCGTGCACTACCAGTCATGCTTGGTGTGTTAGTTTCCTTATTTGATATACTGGGGTCAGAACTAAGGTCCCTTCCAGCTCTATCCCCTTAAAACCCCCTCATTTTATGGAGAAGGAAACTGAGACCCAGAAAGGAGTAGTTCATCCATGAATGCACAGGTAAGAAATAGCAGAGCTAGTATTTGAACCCAGATCTTCAAACACCTGGGACAGCTAGGTGGTGCAGTGGATAGAGTGCCCAGTCTGGAGTCAGAAAAGACCCATCTTCATGGGTTCAAACCTGGCCCCAGACACTTACTGGCTGTGTGACCTTGGCTAAGTCACTTCACCCTGTTTGCCTCAGTTTCCTCATCTGTAAAATGAGCTGGAGAAGGAAATGGCAAACCACTTCAGTATCTTTGCCTGGAATTCCCCAAATGGGGTCACAGAGAGTCAGACACAAATGAAATGACTGGTCAACAATAAACCAGTTCTGGTTCCCTTACAACTGTTCCATGCCCTTATTCATCTCATTCTGTGACAACAGCCCACGAAATCTTAGTCTACACAATGTGATTTTTATTGTCTGTCTTACAGGGCAGAAAAGGTTTTACAGATCTTAAAGTCGTAATATTATTGTTAAAAAAAACATTCCCAAAGGTGGAAAGAAGAGCCCATCTCCTGTATAGCAGACACAAGGAAGTATAGCATGAATGCAATCCCTAGTGTTCTTACACTGACAAAGTCCTTGCAGTTAGCCAAGCCCCGCTTCTAGGAAGAAGGTAAGTAAGACAGGAATTATTAGCTCTATTTTGTAGATGAGAAAATTGGTGAATAACTAATCCCCTCAAAGTTACTGGTTGTTTGAATGCACAGAAATCAGTGGATTAGTGTGAGTCAACAGAAAGCACACTAGGTTTGAAGCCAGAGCATCAAAGTCATATAGAAACTATGGGGATGACACCTTATAGACCTGAGGGTGCTATAAAAACGTGACTTTTTAAGAGAAGCAGTGGGAAGAACACTGGTCTTGACAGCAGGTTCAAATCCCATTTCTATTTTTGGTCATTGTGTGATCTCAGGTGGCATCAATTAACTTACCTGGGCCTCAGTTTTTCCGCTTCTGTATAAGATAAAGGGCTTGATGATCAATGATCTCTAAACCCATGAGCCAATGAGGGGATAGCCTCTCACATCTAAAGAAGCCCCTGACTTAACTCGCCTGTACCGTATCCAAGAGGTAACTGAAAGAATCAGCCTTGTCAAGCTTTGATGTCTTTCTTTTCATTCATCCGTAGCTTCCCTGGACTTCAACTTGAAATTCTAGGTTCAAGCTTGAACTTTGCCGATTCCTGCCTGCCTATGTGACCCTTGGGAAAAGTGCACGATCTAACTCTAAAACCCCTTCCAGCCCTAAATCTATGATTGACTCTACGAACCTCTCCCTTCTTTGGGCTTCAACGTCCCCCTCTGTGAAAACGGGAAAAATGCTTCAGAAGGCCTTCAGCGACCCTTCCGATCCGTGGTTTCTGGGGTCCTCCGACGTCTTACCATGTAATTGGCTAGGCTGCTCCCCTTTATCCTTCCTTCTCCTTCTCTCTGTCCCTCTGCCCTGACAGCTATGGGCGCCCATTCCTGGGCGGACCCCTCGCGCATTTAGACGCACTCCCTCCGGGGGAAGGAGCTGTCGGTTTGGGCTGATGTGCGGTTTCCGCTCCCGAGTCCCCTGTTAACACAGCCGCTTAGTGTAGCTGCTGGTTTTCAGAATCATTTTGGAGGGCTCCAGTGGGCTGAAGACATAATTAATGGGGGGCTCTAGGCAGGTGCTAAGTACCTCCACCGGGCCCGGAGATCTGAACAATTGCTTTGTTTCCTCCTTGCCTTATCACCATTAGGTATTTTCGCTGGATAGAGATACAAAATAACGAGCCTTTACGGGCGGCCATTAAAGTGTCGTTTGTGCAACTGTGCATGAAGAGGCCTCAGATAACGGTCAGTGCTGGAGCAGAACTGAGTTGTTGAATCATAGCTGTCTCTGCTGCACTTAAATCACATTCCACAGTGCAGCCGGGAGGGCTTTTATTAAAGGGGGAAGCATTCGCCTAGAGAACTGGATCCCCCTCCCCAACCCAGAGGAAAGCAGAGCCTCGGGCTGCCATGGTGGCCAGTCATCTCTGGGTGGGGTTACTATACAAGGGCAACGTGGTCAGGAGGGACCCTGGGAACAGGATGGATCTGGATGTCCGGCCTGGCTATGTTTTAGAGTTACGCTGTTAAGTGTTGAAAGAGAGGAGCAGCTAGGTGGTGAAGTGAATAGAGCACTGGCCCTGGAGTCAGGAGGATCTGAGTTCAAATCCGACCTCAGACACTGGACATTTAGCAGCTGTGTGACCTTGGGCAAGTCACTTAACTCCATTGCCTTGCCCCCCCCCCCTCCAAAAATAAAACGAATTGAAAGAGATCTGGGATATTGTTTGTTCTAAACACTTTCACCACCACCTTTTAAAATAGGAGGAAAAAGAAGCCCAAAGGGGTCATGTGACTTGCTCAAGGTTACACAGTAAATCAATTGCTCGAACAAGGCCTCCCTCAGTCTCAGTTTCCTCATCTGTCAAATGAGAGGGGTCTGGAGGAGATGGATTCTGAGGCCCTGTCAAGCCCTGGAAATCAATGATCCTATGATCCTTTAAAAACCAGGTCTCTTTCCTCCCTCTCTAGGGCTCTTTCCACTAGATTGAGCGTCCATAATAAACCTGACTAGACACTCATAGACCCATAGGCTATCATGTCCATAATAAATCTGATTAGACTCATAGACCAAGGGGATATCAGAGCTGAAAGTAAACTAAAAGACCTTCTAGCCCAAAGGTGTCAAACTCATGACCCTGGGCTAGCAGCAGAACCACATTTAAATGTAATTGGAGAAGGTCCAGCAAACTAAATAAAAATACACTACAACATGCACAATTTTAGCTTGTGTTTTTCTAAATCAATATGTGGCCCTGCAGGGATCTGTTTCTGTTGGAAACTGACACCACTGATCTAGTCTATTTCCCTCATTTGATAGATGGGGAAACCAAGGACCAGAGTTTCTTGAAGGCAGCAACTATTCTTTGTTTTGTATTTGTATTCTCAGTACCTGCCTAGCACATTTTTGTGGTGGTTATTGCATAAACTTAAGATTTCACTGGCACAGGGAATTTGTGGTATGGACATATCCTCCAAAACACAAATTAGCAACTTGTCTGCAACTTACAATCTCCGACAGTTGTTGAATGGCAGCCAGGCAATGAGACATGACCTGCCCACAACCATAGAATGAGTGTGTATCAGGGGCAGGTCTTGACCCCTGAAGCCTTCTTGACATCAAGGCTAGCCCTCTTTCTTCTCCTTCCTACTTCCTCTCTTAATAAATGTGTTTAATGAATGCTCTTTGAATTGGATGGTTGGAGCAAGTATTGACAGAGCAAGGCTTAGAACCAGGTCTCTTGACTCCTGACCATGAACATTTCCATCACACTGCTCTGTGTAACAAGTAATGACAGTAATTATAATAATAGTGAACCTGGGGGAAGCAACATGAGTCAGAAGAGGACCTGGGTTTGAGTACCAAGCATGCCATCCAAGGGCTGCATGACAGATGTCACCTCATCTGTAAAATCAGCGGGTTGGAACAGATCTAAATCTATGATCCTATGACCTATAAAATTTGTCGTTGTTCAGTCATTTCAGTTGTGGTTGACTTCATGACCCTGTTGGGGTTTTCTTGGCAGAGATACTGGAGTGGTTTGCCATTTCCTTTTCCAGCTCATTTTACAGATGAGGAAACTGAGGCAAACAGTGTTTATATGATTTGCCCAGGGTCATACAGTTAGTAAGTATCTGAGGCCAGATTTGAACTGGGGAAGATGAGTCTTCCTGACTCCAGGCCTGATGCTCTATCCACTATGGCGCCACCTAGCTGTCCAATCTATGAAATTAGAATACCCTTTCCACTGTATCACTCTATCCCACATCTGTCACAGAGAAAGAAGGATTAGATTTACTCTCACAGTTTATAAAAGAGAAGAGTTGGAGCAGCTGGTTGGGAGAGTTGTAGAGAGGCAGATTTGGGCTCAGTGGAACTAAGAACTTCCTCAGAACTGCCTTGGAGAGGAATGAATTTCCCCCTTTGTCACTGGAGGTGTTCAGACAGAAGCTGGATGACCACTTGTCAGCAATAGAGAGGGGATTCCTTCTCTGGGACAAGTTAGACTAAATAAGACTTGAGTGAGAATGGAGTATCTGTGGTCTATTCCATCTTTAGGAATTTACTGTTTGTCTAACATCAGGACCAATAAGCAGTAGAATAGTTATTTTAGCCAAGGACTTCAGGCTTCAAGTCTGGACCCTTGCCACTCTATCATTCTACCTTCCTAAAATAAGAACAGAGTTCAACTCTCTTATTTTATCAATGAGAAAGTGAAAGCCCAGAAAGGTAAATTTGGGAGGCATCATGATATAGTGGAAAGAGACTAAAATTAGGGGCAGCTAGGTGGTGCAGTGAACAGAGCACCAGCCCTGGAGTCAGGAGGACCTGAGTTCAAATCCAGTCTCAGACACTTAGACTTACTAGCCGTGTGACCTTGGGAAAGTCACTTAACCCCAATTGCCCTGCCTTCCCCCTCCAAAAAAAAAAAGGAAAAAAAGAGCCTAAAATTAGAATTAGGAGTTGTTGTTCAGTCATTTCAGCCCTGTCCAATTCTTCAGCCCTGTCCAACTCTTCGTGACCCCATATGAAGTTTTCTTGACAAAGATAGTGGAGTAACTTGCCAGTTCCTCCTCCAGTTCATTTTACAGATGAAAAAACTGAGGCAAATAGGGTTAAGTACTTGCCTAGGGTTACACAACTAGTGTCTGAGACCAGATTTGAATTTAGGTCTGGCGATCTAGCCACTGCACCACCCAGCAGGGGAGCTGGGTGAAAATCTGAGCTCTGCCATTTTCTGTAACCATGAGCAAATCACTTCTCTTCTCATTGATTTCTTCATGTAAAATAATAATAGTCCCAAGGACACAGAACTTTAAGGTCTACCAAATGCTCTTCCATACAACTCTCTAGCCCCTATGCCACATTGCTTCTGTATGTAAGATGAGTGGAAGTTGGACCCTTTGGAGGACCTACTGGACCCATTAATTACATTGAAGTCAATCTGATGGTTAGGAAATTATTAGTTACATCTAAGGTCACTTGTAACTCCAAACTGAGGATCTCATGATCTGAAGCATGAGAAGAAAAGGATTGTCTTTTATGAACACTACAGGTAATTCACTTCATAGATCCAAAGTTTCCTCCAATGATGAAGAGGGTAGCTGATCCATATGTGTGATTCTTCTCTGTGTGCTTCCATGGGATCACCACAAGAATCCATGAATATGCTGGGGGCTTTCCTTGTTTTCTCCTGAAATGGTCAGGAGATCAATGGAGGGTCCATTGTCCCCCTGCCATATTTCATCCTCACCCTTGCCACATGACCAGCTCAGGTTTTCCCATTGGTTATCCCCCTGAGGTATGAGGTGACCTTTACTTCTTCAAAGTTCCTCGCTGGTTTATAGAACAGCCTGCTTATAGCCACCATGTGTATGGAGCATGGTAATTACTTAATAAATGCTCACTGATTAATTAACTTGCTGGTTTAATTGCATCATTCTTAATTCTGAGGACATGGGGAAAACTTTGTATGATTATGTAGCACCATGGATAGAGTACTAGACATGGCATCAGGAGAACCTGGATTTGGATTTTACCCCACTATCTGTGTGACCAAGTCATCCAACCTATTGTAACATCAGTTTCCTAAGCTGTAAAAAGGGCATAATCATGGCATCCACCTCCCACAGTTCTGAGAATCAAAGGACATAATATGGGCAAAGTGTTTGGCAAACTTTAAAGTACTTTATAAATGTGAATTATTATCCTTTTGCCTAATTTTGTCAGAGGGAGGTGAGATAATGATGGAATATACAATGGTATGATGGGCTGGGAGTGAGTTATCCATAAGCTAGCCTTAGCTGGGGACAGAAGGACAGACAAAAGAGCTTAGTCTAGCAGGCCCAAGTGAATGGGTCTTAAGAGTCTTTGGAGGCTCTCCTGATAGTGAGGGGACCATCTTCATTGCGAAGGGGCTTTGGCCATATGTAGAGTGAATCAGGATAGTGCAGGCTTGTCCTGGGGAGCTTAAGTTCAGGATTCCTGCTTCGCTATTGATTATTGGTGTGACCTTGGACGAGTTGCCTCAGGAGTTGACATGGATGATCTGTAACCTTTCATAGGTCATGGACCTCTTTGGCAGTCTAATGACCTCTTCTCAGGTGATTGTTTTTAAATAACTGAAGGAAATCCTAAGTTTCACTTAGGGTTTAGTGAAAATAAAGATGTAATTTTTTTTCATCCAAGTTCACAGACTGGTCCCCTTTGAAATCTATTCACAGACCCCTCCAGGGCCCATGGACCTCAGTTTCATCAATAAGGTGCCTTCTAGTGCCAAGTCCTGTGAAAAGGGGCAAAAGTTCAGGGGCCCTTGCCTCTAGCTGCATAGATCCAAGACTGGAAGGAACCTAAATGGTCATCCAATCTAACCCAGTTTTATGTGTAAGGAGATTGAGGCTAAGGAAATTAGGTGACTTGTTTGAGGTCACACAGATGAGTGTCAGAAGCAGGATATAAACCTGGGTCCTCTGACTTCATGGACAGTATTCTTTCTACCATAACTTGATGCTTCCCAGAACTTTTCTTGTTGTTTATACTTGATAACTATCCCTGAGAGTATTTCCAAATTTGTATAGTCTCTTTTCCCTTGTGAATAAGGCCTTACAAATGAGCTTGGGTGATAAGGAGACTGGGGAAAGAAGGAAAAATGGAAAATCATTTCTAGAAATGGCCACCAAGAGACAGCGCCAGAGGCAGAAGAAAGTGAAAGAATCAGGGATGGAATGTGGCTGAGCTGAACCCAGGGAACAAGGACGATTCCCTGAGGCCCAAATGTCCAGGGCTATGTCCTTCCCACAGAGTGAATCAGTGAAGCTGCCCCTTCTCCTTGCAGCGTGACCTTGGGTCAGCACCCTCAGCTCCCTGGGTCTCAGAAAATGAGATGCTCACTCAGGCCCCAAACCCACCTGAGTGGGGCTGCCTGGGTGTGAGAAAGGCAATTAAGAGGTCTGAAGGCCTTCGAGAAAGGGACTGTGCACTCGGCAGCATTAGTATGCTGATTTCACAGATGATTAAATTGAGACACAAAGAAATTAAATATCCTGCCTGCAGTGGAGGAGAGAGTCAGTGGGCGTGTCTTGGGCTCAGAGATGAGGTGGAGCTGGGAATGCAGACCTTGCAGGCTCTCTGTTTCTGGGAGGCCTTGGGAAATGGAGCCAAGTGGCTTGCTCCTAATGCCCCAGATGCATAGCCCAATGGGAGCATTCAGGGGTGGTAGGCACCTCCAAAATCTGCTCCACCCCCTTATTTTCAGAGAAGGAGACCAGGTCTAGGAGATTTAAGTGACTTCTCTAAAGTCATACAGGTAGACATGTAATTCAAGCCAGTAAGCTTTCCACTGCACTATGATGATCCTTTCAGGATGGATCAATGAGGAAAAATCAGTCACCAAAGATCTGCCCTTGGAAGACGAAAGGTGGTGGTGGTGGGAAGGCTCATACCTTGTCTTGATTTGGGCTATAGAGGGGATTACATATTGACTATTGGAAGATGTGTTTTTCTAACAAAGAAACCAGGTCTCATATACCTACCAGAATGTTTTCTGTCCCCACCAAAGTCTCAGCCCACCACAACGAGGCTTGCCCCATGCACAAATCTTGACTCCTGTTTGGGAGCACCATTCAGAGCCAATAGCCATGCTCCTTTTGAAGAGCCCCAGTGGGAAAAGATAGTCATCCTTCCATATGAATTTGAGTTTTGGAAATATCCAGCAGTATTTAAAAAACTGGTCTGGTGGATATAGCAAGGACCCAATCTCAGATGATGATAGGGGATCTCCCAAATATATTTTAGTTATGAAACAATTAAGTTGGTATTCTTATATAATTCACAAACATAATACTATCTGGGGTCATTGGAGGACTTCACTCGACCCTTATATGTCAACCTATCCAAGTTCTTGTTTAGGTTATCAACCAGCCCCAGGACATTCTGCCTCCTAGCATCTATCAGCCCCAGACACTTCCCTTCTTTTTAGTATCTGGGTCATAGGCCACCTTCTTTCTGCCCTAACCCTTGTCATTATGCTTCAATACGTATGTTGATGTGGCCTCAAACATGTTGACCTACATCAACCTTCTCAGTTCTCATTATCTATGCCTTCACTATCCCTCCACTACAGACAGGGACCATTATACCCTTAATTTTACCATTAATTAATCCATCAACAATCATTTATTAAGTGCTTATTATATACCCAGAACCATGCCAAGTATTGGGGATATAAAGGCAAAAAATATATAAAGCACCTGCCTTCAGGAAGAGTACATTCTAATGGAGGAGATAACTGGTAAATAGCCAGGTATGTAGAAGACATATACAGAGTAGATTAATATAATCTGAACAAAGAAAGGTCTCCTGCAGGGGTTGAGTTTGAATTGAGACCTAAAGGAAGCCAGGGAAACAAATGTTCCATTTCCACTATCAAAACATGAAATTCCCCTACTAGTCTCCAACCTCCTATTATTCCTTCTCTTCCTATACCTCCTAAATACAGCTTTCATTTTTATTGGGAACTCTAATCTCCACACTGCTCAATGCTCTCCTAGGCCACCATCCCTATTCTCTTCCCTCCTTGACCTTGAACCTAAAATTATCCAATTCAACTTTACATTATCATCTATTCTTCAATCCCTCCCTCCCTCATGCCTCATTACTGTTCATACCTTGTAAAACCTGAACCCTGAATGATTCCCCATTATGTGACTTCTTTGCTCCCAATCCCAGTGGTGCTCAAAAGAGTTGCCAAAAAAGTGACCCTTTTTTGTTGTTGTTCAGTTATTTTTCAGTCTATTTGACTCTTTGTTGTGACCCTATTTGTGATTTCTTGGTGAAGATACTGGAGTGGTTTGCAATTTCCTCCTCCAGCTCATTTTATAAATAAAGAAACTGATGCAAACAAGGTTAAGCAACTTGCCCAGGGTCACATAACTAGTAAATATCTGAGGGTGGATTTGAATTCAGGAAGACCAGCCTTCTTGATTCCAAGCCCAGTGCTCTATTCATGCTATCCCTGTACTACATTCCTTAACTGACTGCACCAGAATGTCTTTGCTCTCCTTGAGCTTCCCACACAACCACTTCCTCTCCCTCTTCACAGAGGAGCTCACTTAATATCTATTGAGAAAATAGATACCACTTGCCTCTTCTCCTTTAATTTATATTTCAAAACCTCTTGCCATCATTCTCTCTTCTGCTCTAGTCTCTGATGAAGAGGTGGCCCTTCTCTTTGCCAGGGTCAACCCCTCTGCTTGTAACCTTGATCCTCTCTCTCTTTCCAAATTCTCTACCAAATTCTGCCCACAATTATCCCCCCCACTTCCACTTAACTTAAATCTCTCCCTACATACTGACTTCTTCCATGCCTCTGGCAAATAACCCAGTTCTCTCACATAAATTTTAAAACCTTCACTTGATTCTTACCAACCCATTATCCTATATATCTCTCCTGCCTTTCACAGTCAAACTCCTAAAGCAAGCTGTCTGGAGTTACTAACTTTTCTCTCTCTTCTCACCCTCACTTCTCAGGCCCTTGCAATCTGGTTTCTGACCTCATCATTTAACTGAAATTGCTCTCTCCAAAGTTACCGATGAGCTCTCAATTGCCAAATGTAATGGCCTTTTCTCAATCTTCATCCTTCTTGACCTCTTTGGAGCATTTGACACCATTGGCCATCCTCTTATGTATAATGTCTCCTCTATTTTTCATGACATTTCTCTTTCTCCTCCTACCTATCTAGCTATTTTTTCAGTCTTTTTTGTTAGAGTAAGATCATTGCCCTGCCTCTCTCCATCCCTGTGGATGTACCCCAAAGACCTTTCCTGAGCCTTCTTGTCTTCTTTTTCAAATCTTTCCCTTTCATTTGTCTGATCAGCTTCCTTGGGTTCAATTATTATTTGTCTTCAGCTAATTCCTGGATCTTTGTATCCAGCTCCATTCTCTTTCCTGGGCTCTAGTCCCTCATCACCAACTGCCTGTTCAGTATTTCTAGTTGGATATCCTGTAGGCATCTCAAACTCAATGGTCAAAATAATACTTTGTCTTTTACCTCAAATCCACGCATCTTCGAAACTCTCCTGTTTCTATCAGGCATACCACCATCTTCCCAGATACATGATTTCATAATCCTGGAGTTCAACTCTTTGCCTTCCCTCAGATCCCATATCCAGTCAATTGCTAAATGTTGTCAATTTTTACCTCACCAAACATGTGGAGGCTTTTGTAAATACAAACACAATTATAACATGAAAAACATGTGAGTAATTTCCTCCAACTATGGATGCCAATTGAACCCAGTGTTTTTCTTCAGCCATAAAACTTTTTCTTTACCAGAACAGGAAGTGCGTGAGGACTGAAATGAGCAGTAGAGACATCTTAACTGTAGGTGTCTGAAAAAGATCTCAGAGACCTTCATGGATTAGCATAGATGGAGAAGACTTCTTAGAGGAAGTGGGACTTAATATTTCATTTCTGAAGTGGATGTATCCCCAAGTCTACGAACTATCTTTGGAGCTTTTGTCCAGGACTCTAACATACTCAAGAACAGGAAGGGACCTTAAGAATCATCCAGTATACTGAAGCCCAGAAAGATTAAAGGACTCACCCAAAGTTTCCCAGTTAGTATAGTAAAGCAGGCAAATGTTCTGTCCCAAATCAACCCCTCCCCCTTTATGTGATAGAACAGTGGGTCAAAGTGACCTGATAAGCATGGATTTTCTAACTTCCTCTAATAGAAAAATATTTACTTACTAATAACTAATACACCAATAAACAGATCTTTGGCATGTCTTCCAAAGCTGATCTTGGCAAGAGGTGCTCAACAGGGATCCTTTCCATGAAATTAGCACTTGTTAATGACTTCTTGTTGAGTGTCCTAGAATTGAAGGCTGTTGCCTCAATAGAATGTCAATCAGCTATTGGTTAATTGATAAGATAGAGCTACAGAGCTCTATTTGATGGTCCAAAACTCTGAATTTGTCACTCGCTGGTCTTGAGTTAGGGGCTATTTTTAAAATCTTACTTACTATCTCCAGTATTATTTTATTGCTAAGCTTGAGACTAATTACTTAGCTAAGTAATGAATCAAACAAACATTTACTAACTGTCTGTTTTGTACCAAACACTGTACTGGATATTGAGGATACAAAAACAATAATGAAATATCCCATCATTGAAAAACCTATATTCATCAGTGAAAACACATTTACATGGATAACTAAATAAAAAGTATATATTAAATATTATGGGGGAAAGGCACTAACAATTAAGGAAAGACCTACTAGAAATGGCATTTGATCTATACCTTTAAAGAAGGCTCTGAGATTCTGGGAGCTGGAGCTAAAAGGGAGAATATTCCAGGCTGGGGTTGTAGGATAGTCTTGCAAAAGCATGGAGGTGGGAGGTGAATATTGGGTCTAGAGAACAGTAAGAGGCCAGTGCAACTGGAGTATAATGTATGAAAGAGAACAATGTGTAATAAGCAGGAAAGGCTGGCTAGAGTCAGATGGTGAAGATAGATCCCTTTGCATTCAGGCAGCTTCTTCTCTGGCTTGACTTTCAATCGATTAATTAGTCAATCCACATTGGGTACAAAAAGTTTTATACTTGTAGAACATACAAGTTCTAGAAGGGATTTTAAAGGCTGTCCAGCCCAATCTCTTCATCTTATAGAGTTGGAAAATTGAGATAATGGATGAGAGAGAGTAGGCAAAATTTCTTAAAATCATTCCCTTCACAGAGCTTTCTTTTCTCTAGCCTATCATCCTGATCTTCTTCAACAATTCTTCATATGACATGAACTCAAGGCCATTTTTCTACCCACTTCTGAACACTCATCAGCTCATCAACACCTTTCTGTGTTGCCCAGTGTTGAAAAGATCTTCTAGGTTCTGGTGGACTAACACAGCACAAGTCAAGACACCACTGAACTAGATGATCCTGAATGTCTCTTCAATCCCTAAATCCTGTGACCCCAAAGAACATTGGGAGTCTTCTGTTTTTCATATAAATAAAGATGAAAACAAATGGAAAACATTAATTGCTCATATGGATCATTTAGCTCAGT
The DNA here is from genome assembly GCF_028583685.1 of Petaurus breviceps papuanus. Classification (NCBI taxonomy): domain Eukaryota; kingdom Metazoa; phylum Chordata; class Mammalia; order Diprotodontia; family Petauridae; genus Petaurus; species Petaurus breviceps. Next base: position 45,859,319 of record NW_027185698.1, on the reverse strand, counting down.
GGTATGCTACTGTGTGCAAATTAAAACAACTCTGAGGCACCACCTTACACCTATCAGATTGGCAAATGTGACAGAAAACAAAAATAACAAATGTTAGAGGAAGTGTGGGAAAATTGATATATCAATGCACTGTTGGTGGAGTTGTGAACTGATCCAACCATTGTGGATAAAAACTTGGAACTTTGCCCAAAGTGCTATCAAAGTGTGCTACAAACTGTGTGTGTGTGCATACTATCAAACACACACACACACACACACACAATGTATAGCAGTTCTTTTTGTGGTGGCAAAGAATTGGACAGTGAGGGGAAGCCCATCAATTAGGGAATAATTATGATGGAATACTATTGTGCTATAAAAAAATGACGAGCAGGATGCTTTCAGAAAAACCTGGAAAGACTTATGTGAACTGATGCAGAGTAAAGTGAGCAGAATCAGGAGAATATTGTACAAAGTAACAGTAACTTTTACAATGACCAACTGTGAGTGACTTAGTTATTCTCAGCAATATAATCATGCAAAACAATTCCAAAGGACTTATGATGAAAAATGCTATCCACCTCCAGAAAAGGGACTGATGGAGTTTGAATATAGATCAAAGCATACTTTTAAAAAAAACTTTATTTTTCTTAGGTCTTCTTTTTGGTCTGTTTTCTTTCACAATACAACTAATATGGAAATAGGTTTTGCATGACTATACATATATAATCTATATCATATTGCTTGCCTTCTCAATAAGGGGGGGAGGGAGAGAGGGAGGAAGAGAATTTGGATCTCACAATTTAAAAAAAATGAATGTTAAAATGTATTTTTACATTTAATTGGAAAAAATAATAAAAATGAGGTTTTTCCTGCCTCCCCATGCCCACCCCACCAAATTATTACCTTCTTTTCCCCTAAAGGTTATACTTCTGTGAATGCCACATCACACTGCTAACTAATGTCAAGCCTGCAATCCACTAAAACATTCAAATCTTTTTCAAACTGCTTTATATAGTAATATCTTCCTCATATCATACTTGTGAAGTTGGTTTTCTTAGCCTAATTGTAAGATTGTACATTTATCCCTATAAAATTTCATCTTATTAGAATCATCCTACTGCTCCAAACCAGTGGTGTCCAACTCAAACAAAAAAGGTGGCCGCTAAACCATACATAAGGATCCCAGGAGCTTAGAAAACCACATAGTAACATTATCTATGTCCCATTGTATTTCCATTTTATTTTGGTAACTATTTACCAATTATATTTTAATCTGGTTTGGGCCTATGAATTTGACACCTCTGCTTTTAGCCTGTCAAAATCTTTTTGCATCCTGACTGTCATCCTTACGGGGTGCAAGTTGAGGTGGTCTTGAGAATTATAGGCTTGGAAAGATTGTTTCTAAGAGACTCTCCTCTAATTAGGTTATTTGCAAGCCCCTTGAGAATAGGTCACATCTCCCTTTGTCTTCCCAGCACCCAGCATGTGACCTAGTACATGGTCAGTATTTAACAGATGCTTGCTATAATGATTTGAAGGCCTCTTGGAGGTAGCTGAATTATCAGAGAATACAATCTATGTCTGACAGTAGACCAAGTACAGAATCAAAGGCTTGGGTTACTTCAATTGTTACTCAGTCAGATGGTTCTCTGAGATAATAATACAGAAGGAAAGTAATGAGAATGACCAAGAACCTAGTTCTTAGAAGAGTTTTTCTGTTTCAGTGACATTCTCAAGAGGAAATAGGTCCCGCCAGTTCAAGCATTTACTAATTCTAACCCCAGAAGAGTAAGGAACCACATGATTTTAAACTTGAAAAAAGAGAAATCATATATTTCATCACCCAAACTTTACAGATGAGGAAAGTGAAGCCCAGAGAAGACATGTAACTTAGCCATTGTTGTCCAGGATTTGAACATGTATCTTCACACCTAGAATTTACTCCTGTGCCTCTATAGCAATGCTAGAGATGCTATTTCTCCTAAAGAGAGAAAAGTCTATCTGGTATAGAGGAAGGAGTCCTGGATTTAAAATCAAGAATTGGATCAGAATCTTACGTAGACTCATGATCTGAGTGACTTTGGGTATGTCATTTTTACCTCTCTGTGCCTACATTTCTCCACCTGTAAAATGAGAGGTTGGACTAGATCAAGGGTGTGCCAAAGCCAGCCCAGGCTGACTTGTGAGTTGCAATTATTAACTTTTCATTGAGCATTTATACCTCGGAAATCTGCAAACTATAAATCAGAGCTTAATTTATTGTTTTTTTGCTTGTCTAGACATAGATTTAATAGATGTAATAAAATGATGAAGAAAATGTCAATAATACAGATTAAACATAAAAGTTTGTTGTGAATTCTCTTTTCTTAAAGAGCTGGATGTTAAATATTTGCCAGTATACCACTGAACCAGACCATTCCTAGGGTCCCTTCAAGCTTTAAATCTTATGAATCCATGGAGTATTAGAAAAATTCTTCCTCCTCCTCCTCCCCCACTCCCACTCCAAACCCATCCCAACAAACCCAAATAACAACAGGGGCAGAAATGTTCCCAAACTGTCCTGGCCCCCTCCTTGTGCCTCCTTCCCATCCCAGTGAGCCAGCCCAATTGTATTCTCCAGGAACGGGCAGCTCTTTCAGGCCCTGACATTGTTGAGTGGAGGTTCTAACAGACGCCTTTTTCCCTAGGAATGTGTTAAACAGGCCATGAAAAGCCGGCACGATCAAAAGATGTTCTACAAAGTATTGATATTTTGCTGGTTCTTAGCCTGGGCTTCTTCAGTAATTCACCATATCAGAAATACAATATTTGTAAGGTCTTTTTCATAAAGGTCTTTATGGGTTTGGAAATTTAAACACCACGGAGCCGCAGTTGAATTGGAAACCCAAAGTCTCTAAGCTTGTACATCTTAGAAAAAAAAATTCAATTAAGTGGGATTTTAGCTGTTTCAATAAAATTGGACTCTCCCTTTTGAAGATAAGGGCCCTATGGAGCCGGAGTCACCTTTCTATGCCAGGAATATCCACTTCTACTAAACGTATAATCCTAGCTCAGGACACAATACACACAACAGGAAATCAATGTATAGTAGAATCCATTTGAAAATATAAAATAAACTAATATATGAGTGGAAAATTGACTTCCTATGGATTAAAAGCAGCCCCAATAGAAGACAAAAATCCAGCTTTTTAGCGGGCGGAGGTGGGGGCTCTAAAAGGGAATGATTAACTCTTCCGTATCACTAAGATGTAGGCTCAAGGAAAAAAAAAAGAAACGATTCATTGAAGGAATAATTTATTAGAGCTCCTTGCCCTGTGTTTGTCATTGAAAGGATGCAAAGTATGTACAGCGACCTGAGAAAAACACACCGGGCTAGGGGGGAGGGAAGCCAAAGAGATATGGGATATATTATTTAATACGTCAGGGGCATAAAACAGAATGGGATTACCATGGCGCATTGCCTGTAGAGTTATGAGTGAATGTAAATGTTTCCATTATAACCACTGATTTTGAAGAGTTTATACCTGGACTGTTTTAAAGGGTTCCCATAATGATAATCCCATTACAATTACACATGGGTGAGTCCCCCTCCCAAGAGAGGGTTTTGCCTGCTAGGCGGTTAGTGATGGGTCAGGCCCACAATTGATAGCATAATATACCTCGTCCATCACAGGATTAAGACAGCCTTGAAGATGAGTAGAAGGAATCTACAAGCCCATAAATATTTTTAACTAGCCCATCCTCCTCGCCTCCTCACCTCTCCTGGTCCAGAGCGGGGAGGTAGTGTGGTTTGGTGGAAAGAGCCAAGGGCTGGAAATCACATTCTAGATCAGCAACTTACTGTGTGATCTTAGCCAAGTTGCTTTCCTTCTCTGGACCTCAGTTTTCCCATCAATAACATGGGGAGACATAGACTAATATTCTTTCTAACTGAATTTCTATGTTTTATGCTCTAAGGTTACATCTCCAGCCCAGATCTGACATTCTGGCTCTCACATTCAATGTTCTAAGGTTCTTGCCAGCTCTAACATTCTATACACTAAGATCTTTTTGATTCTGTGTTTTATGTTATAAGTCCCTTTTCAGGTGTCATCCCATGTTCTATAATAAAGTTCCTTTCAGCTCTGACATTCTGTGTTTTAGATTTAAAGATCCTTTCAAGCTCTAACACTGTATATTCTATCTATGTTCTAAGGTCCCTCCCAGTTCTGACATCTTGTATTTTATGCTTGAAAATCCCTGAAATTACACCAATGAAATAAAGTTTGTCAAAGCTGGCCCACAACACAGAATTCCTACTTCTGCCCAATAGGAAGCATTGTTATCCATGAGGTTTGGTTAAGGCTGCATGAGTACAAGAAGAGTTCTTCAGGCAGTTATAAACATTTAGAAATTTGGAAGTGACTGATAGAGTCAGTGAGGGTGTAGGAGTTGGAGCCAATGACAAATGTTTTACAATTTTCCTAATGTTTTATAGTTTACAAAAGGTTGTCCTCACTGAAGGGTAGGGAATACAAGTAAGGTTATCACCATTGAACTATTTAGGAAGTTGAGGTTCCAAGAGGGAACCCCTGATTCATCCAGGGTCACATAAGTAATAAGGGGCAGAGCCAGGACCCAGACCTGTTCTTCTGGCTGCCAGAACACTGATCATCCTGGACCAATGGGAGATTACAGAAGTATAAACTGAAGCTGAGACAGGTGGGGTTACTCATGCCAAGGACAAGAAGAGAGAAGGGGCAAAGGTGAAGCCCATCATCAGATCTCCTGCCTTCCAGTTCCATGTTTCATTTCCTACAGGCTACAAGAGCATCACATGAATTCATAAACCCAGGAGGCTGGTGCAAAGGTTGTCAGCCTGGGAGAAGGAGAAAAAAGGGATCCTTTTAGAAATAGGGCAAGCAGAGGAGCCTGTTCCTTCTCTGCGGCACTGCTGACTTTGAAATAAGCACCAAAAAATGAGGAAATGGAAGCTCTAACCTTATCTTAGTCATCCTGTCAGACCCATCAGGATTTCGTTTTCTTTCTCTGATAGATTATAGAATAAGGGAAGGAAAGTGGAGGCTGAGCCTGGCACTCTCTCCTTTATCTGGGCTAACTTGCAGTTATGTTCAGTACTCAAATTGGTACTAGCCAGCCTCTGTCACATTGGTAATGAAGGAGCCTCCATAATGCCAGGTATTAGGGGGCATAATGAACAAAACAAAGAAGGTAATAGTCCCATTGTACTTTGCCATGATTAGGTCACAGCTAGAATATTATGTCCAGCTCTACATGTCATATTTTAAGGACATTCTCAAGCTGGAACAGACCAAACATTATGCCATGTATTGAGTAGATATTGGCAGCCCTCAATTCATTGAGGGGACATTCAGTAATTGAGGGGACCTCAACCCTATAGTCATCTGCAATGCAGCTAATATGCTCTTTTCTAAACTTAATTTTGTTATTTTTAAGTAACTTTTATTTTATTTCCCTAAAATAAAAAAAAACCAAACCTTCATTAACAAATACACACAGTCAAGAAAAACAAATTCCCACATTGGCCATATTCCAAAATATGTCTCATTCTGCTCCATGAGTCTATCACCTCTCTGTGAGTAGCATGTTTCATCTTCTGTCCTCTGTAATCATGGTTGTTCAATGAATTAATTAGTCACAATGACCTACAAAGTTGTTTTTCTTTTTAATTTTGTTGTCATTTATAAATTTTCCTACTAGTTCTATTCACTTCCCTCTGCATCATTTCAACAAGTTTTCCTGAAATCACTCCCTTCATCATTTCTTAAAGCATACTAGGATTCCATTACATTCACATACCATAATACAGTCAGGCATTTCCCATATGATGGGCATCCCCTTAGTTTCTAGTTTTTGGCCATTTATAAAAATAACTGTCATAAATCTTTTCCTACAAAGGAGCCATTTCCCTTTTCCTTCTATCACTTTGAAGTATAGGCCCAATAGTGGTATTGCTAAGTCAAAGGATATGTAACTTTGGAGGCATAATTTTGAATTGTAAGATGTGGAACTCAAACCCAGATATTCCTGACTCTGAGGGCCAGTTGGTGCCTCTACTTCTCATAATACCATTGTAGCCTATACTAAATGAAGCATAGTATGAACAGAATAGAGAAAGTAATGGTCCCATTGTTCTCCACCTTGATTGAATTCTGTGTTGAGATAGAATATCATATCCAGTTCTGGGTGTCACATTGTAAGAAAGACACTGGCAAGCTAGAGCAGAGCAAAACGGGAGGTCAAGGATCTGGGAGACCAGGCTAGTTGGAGATCAATTGAAAGAATGAGGAAAGTTTAACCTGGAGAAGGGAAGTCTTGGTCAGGTTAGTTAGAGTGAAGGGGAAAGATATGGCCATGGTCTTGGAAGAGAGTACTTGTTGAATCTAGACCCAGAAGGAAGAACTGGGAGTGATGGGTAGAAATTACAGGGAGACAAATATCATCTGGTTATTAGTAAGAACCTTCCCAACAGTTAGAGATGTCCAACAATGGAGAAGGCTGTGTAGGGGAGCCAATGGATGCTTCTTTCCTGGAGGTTTCAAGGGGAAGCTAGATGCCTAGATAACTTCTCATCAATGAAATTTGAGAAATCATTCTTGTGCAGATAAAGGTTGGACTAAATGGCCTCTGAGGTTTTCAATTAAATTAAATTCAACATTTATTAGGCATCTACTGGTTCTACCCACTGGTGCTGGGGATAAAAGACAAAAAGGAAACAGATCTTGTCCCTTAGTTATTACTCTCAGTAAATATTCATTGTAGTCTGATTATATTTTAAAATGCATTGAGCAGAAGTAGTCAGACCCTTGTTTCCTTGAGAGTTCGGGCACAGGAATTATAAGAGACTTCTGGGAACTGAGATGGCAGAATAAGCACTAAATTGATGTAACTCTCCCATATTCATCTCCATACAACCATAAAATAGTGCCCCCAAAAAAATCCAGAAATAGTAGAACCAGCAAAAGAACTGGGTGAAACAATCTTTTAGCCCAAGAAACTTGGAAGATCATAAAAAGGTCTGTCTTGCTCAGGTAAAAGGAGAATGCAATCCAGGACAGGAAACATCCTAGGAAGCCAGCAGCAAGCATCACCTCAGCAAATCAGCAAGAGATCCTGAGTTCCAGTGCAGTGGAGCATGTAAAAACCAACACCAGGCCCCACCATGTGTCCCAGCACAGCCATGGGAATGGGCAGACACCAGCTCTGAGAACCACATTGTGCTTCATCCCTAGGGAAATGCACAAACACCCCACTAAGCTCAGCACACACAAGACACCAGGACTAGGATCTTGGCTCAGCACAGGTAAACTGCCAGACCTCTACAGTCCCCAATGGTGCCAGTAACCCCCAACCCTACCCTTGCAGCACAGGACCAGACACAAGTGTTCCCTATGAGCCTCAGGGAAACATCAGTGAAACTCCAAGTCAACAACCAGGGCCTGCAGCCACTGACACAAATCTGAATCAGTGCCCCTTCCACCCCAGGAGAAGAGCTCAAATTTAAGAAAGGAAAAGGGTCAAAAAAGATTAGCAAAATAACAACATCCATAACAAAGAATTTGACCATAGAAAGATATTATGGTGGCAGAAAAGATCAAGATACAAACTCAGAAAAAGACAACAATGTCAAAACACTTAGGGACAAAACCTAAAAGAAAAACAGGAAGTTGTCTCAAAAGCAGAAAGAACTCATGAAAGAGCTCAAAAAGGAGCTTAAAATCATCTAAGAGAGGTAGAAGAAAAATTTGGAAAAGAAATGAAATTGATGCAAGAGAATTATGAAAAAAGAGTCAACAGCTTAGGAAAAAAAACTGCTTAAAAAGTTGAATTGAGGGGGGCAGAGTCAAGATGGAGGAGTAGAAGCAGGACTTCTGCTGGGCTCCGGCTTCCACCTTCCCCAATCCATGTAAAAGGGGACTCTAAACAAACTTTGGAGCTGCAGAACCCACAAAATGACAGAGAAGCTAACCTCCCTCTGAGGACAGCCTGACAGGAATCAGCCAGTGCAGCACTCTGGGAGCCAAGCCCAGGCCTGAACGAGCCAGAGTTTTAGCCCCAGGGTGGGTCTGACCAGCCAGAGGTTCTCCAGATCAGCAGCAGCTGTGGCCATTTCCAGATTTGTCAACACATAGATGCGAAGGACAAAGTGAGAGGTCAGTGCAGTCTGGACTTTGGGACCCACTAAGGGGGAGTGAGTGGTGCTGAGACCCTGGCACAGCCAGCCAGTGCCACGTGGCAGCTTCAGCTCCTGGCCTGCAGAGTGTAGGGAGACTAAGCACCAGTCTGAGGGGTAATCGCTCTTGCTTTAACCTGCTTGGATCTGGATTGCAGTCTAGAGTGGAGGTCCTGGGGTGTGTGTTCAGCTTGCCAGAGTGGAGGCCTCAGAGAGGGCACCCATCTAATACCTCCAGCAGCTAAGAAAACCCCAGAATTTGGGATGAAAGCTCCCCTGTCTGGTGGCAGAGTCCTACTGTGGCAAAAAGTCCAGGGGTCAAGTGACTGAGGGACGACATGACCAGGCAAAAGAAACAAAGCAGACAGAAGATTCCAACATTAGACTCCTATTTTGGGGACAAAAAGGAGCAAAGCATGGAACAGGAGGAAGACAGTGAAGTCAGAACTCCTGTACCAAAAGCTTCTAAGGAAAATACAAACTGGTTACAGGCCATAGAGGACCTTAAGAAGCAGATAAGACAAATGGAGGAAAAATTGGGAAGAGAAATGAGAACAATGCAAGAAAATTACCAAATGAGAGTCAACAGCCTGACTGAGGAAAATACTACCAACTCAAATGGCAAAAGAGATTCAAAAAGGCAATGAGGAGAAGAATGCCTTAAAAAGTCGAATTTGCCAGATGGAAAAAGAATCTCAAAAGCTCAATGAGGAAAATCATTGCTTCAGAATTAGAATGAAGCAAATGGAAGCTAATGACTTTATGAGAAATCAAGATGCTATTAAAGAGATCCAAACAAATGAAAGAATAGAAGGCAATGTGAAATATCTCATGGGAAAAACCACTGACCTGGAAAATAGATCCAGGAGAGATAATTTAAAAATTATTGGACTAACTGAAAGCCATGATCAAAGTTAGAACCTAGAAATCATCCTCCAGGAAGTTCTCAAAGAAAACTGCCCTGATGTTTTAGAACCAGAGGGCAAAATAGAGGTTGAAAGAACCCACCGATCACCTTCTGGAAAAGATCCCAAAAAGAAAACTCCTAGGAATATTATAGCCAGGTTCCGGAATTTCCAGATCAAGGAGAGAATATTACAAGCAGCCAGGAAGAAACAATTTGAATATTGTGGAAATACAATCAGGATAACCCAGGATCTGGCAGCTTCTACATTGAGGGATAGAAGGGCTTGGAATATGATATTCCGAAGGTCCAAGGAACTGGGATTAAAACCAAGAGTCACCTACCCAGCAAAATTGAGTATCATGTTTCAGGGGAAAATATGGTCATTCAGTGAAATAGATGACTTTTAATCATTCTTGCTGAAAAAAACAGAGTTGAATGGAAAATTTGACATTCAGATACAAGAAGCAAGAGAAGCATGAGAAGGTAAACAGGAAAAAGAAATCATAAGGAACTTATCAAAGTTGAACTATTAACATTCCTACGTGGAAAAACAATAATTGTAACTTATGACACTTTTCTCAGTAGTTGAAGGGAATATATATATATATATATGAGGGTATATGGGCATATGAATACACAGGTGAATGTGTATATATATGTTTACAGGTATACATACATAGAGGGCACAGGACCAATTTAACAGGAAGGGATGATACTTAAAAGGTGAAATTAAGAGGTGAGAGAGGAATATAATGAAAGGAGATGGGGAGAGACAGAATGGGGTAAACTATCTCACATAGAAGAGGTTACAATGGAGGGGAAGAATAGGAAGGCAAAAGGGGATGGTCAACTTATTCCCATTGAATTTGGCTTGAGGAGGCAATGAAATACACAATAAATAGGGTATCTCACACAACAGGAGAGTAGGGGGGGAAGGGGATGAGAGGGGGTATGATGGAAGGGAGGGCAGGCTGGGGGGGAGGGAAGTTGGGAGCACCCACTTTTGAAAAGAGATGGGATCAAAGTAGAGAATAGAACAAGTGGGAAGTGGGATAGGAGGGAGGGAAATATAGTCAGTCTTTTATAATATATCTACTATGTTATTGTTTTGCATTAGCCACACATGAACAACCTATACTGAACTGCTTATCTTCCCAGTAAGGGTGGGAGACAAGGGAGGAAGGGAATGAATCTGGAATTCAAAGTTTTAAAATCAAATACTCAAATATATATATATATATGTATATATATACATGTACTATTATTAATACTATTTTATACATAATTGGGAAATAAGATGTACAGGCACTGGGGCATAGAGATCCACTGGAAAAGTCTAAAGGGGTATGGGAGAAAATATGGGAGAGAGCAGATTGGAGGAGGGGATATCCTGTGGGACTGCTATTTTGGGGCAGTGGGTAGGGGAAAAATGGGGAGAAAATTTGTAACTCAAAATCTGGCAGAAATGAATGATTTAAATCAAAAGTTAATCAAGCATTTGAAAAAAAACTAAAAATATAAAAAAGAAGTTGAATCAACCAAATAGAAAAGGAGATACAAAAATCCACTGAAGAAAAGACCTCCTTAAAAAGTACAATTGGCCAAGTGGAAAAGGTAGTCTAAAAGCTAGCTGAGGAAAACAATTTCTTAAAAGTTAGAATTGGACAAATGGAAGCTAATGACTCTATGAAACACCAAAAATCAATCAAACAAATTTGAAAGCATAAAAAATATAGAAGAAAATGTAAAATAGTTTATTAGAAAAACAACTGACCTGGAAAACAAACCCAGGAGAGACCATGTCAGAATCATTAGACTACCTGAAAACCATAATCAAAAGGAGGACCTGGACAGCATCTTTTAAGAAATTATCAAGGAAAACTGCCCTGATATCCTGGAACCAGAAGGCAAAATAGGCATTGAAAGAATCCACCAATTGCCTCAGGAAAAAGATCCCAAAATTAAAACTCCAAAGAACATTATAGTCAAATCACAGAACTATCAGGTCAAGGAGAAAATGCTACAAGTGGACAGAGAGAAACAATGTGAATATTGGGGAGCCACAATCAGAATTACATGCAACTTAGCAGTCACAACATTAAAGGACTGGAGGTCATGCAACATGATATTCTGGAAGGCAAAGGAGCTAAGACTACAACAAAAAATTACCTAGCCAATGAAATTAAACATAACACTTCAAGGGGAAAAATGGTCATTCAATGAAATAGAAGGATTTCAAGCTTTCATGAGAGAAGACCAGAATTGAACAAAAAACTTTATCTCAAATATCAAGACCCAAGAAAAGTCAAAAAAGGGAGAAGAGAAAAGAAAGCATACGGGATTCAATGGAGCTGAACTCTTTTACATCTCTATATGGGAAGATGATACTTGTAATTCTTAAAAATTGTACCACTAATAGTACAGCTAGAAGGAATATACATAGACAGAAAGTACATGTATAAGGTAAATTTGAGGGAATGACATTAAAAAATTAAGAAATAAGAAAAAGGAGTACACTGAATGCAGAAGGAAGGGGGAGGTGCAATGGGGTAAATTATTTCACGTGATGAGGTGCAGAAAACCTATTACAGTGGAGGGAAAGATGGGAGGGTGGGTGATGGGCATCACTTGAACCTAACTCTCATCAGTATTGGCTCAAAGAGGGAATAATAGACACAATCAGTTGAATATAGAAATTTATCTTACCTGATAGGAAAGTAGGAGGGAAGGAGATTAATTAAAGAAGGGCGGGGACTGAAAGATGAGAGAACAGATGGGGATATCACCAATTTGACACCCAGAGCAGCTTCTATGAATATGCAGTCGTTTTTCCAGGTTTGAATCACAAGATATAAAAGACTCTCTTCTTCGAAGACAAAACCAAGATATTTATTAATATACCAGAAAGCCAAATCCACTATGGTAATGAAGAAGTTGGTACCATTACCAATACAGAAAGCACCGCCATCCCCAAGCCTTCCCTACATTAGGCCTCCCCACAAACAAGCTCCCTTAAGCAAAATATCCCTCTCTTACTATGTTAGCTGCTCTGCTTCTCTCTGCTTCATCTCTCTCTCAGCTCCACCTCACTCTCCCACTTCTTGTTCCACCTATTCCTGTTCTCTGCTCATGCTCTGTTGGGTAAACTCCTCCCACACTGAGCTCCATGTGACTCAGCTGTGGGATGGGTCAAAGCTCAAAGTAGGTCACATGGGCCTCTTAATGTACAGGGAAGATTTTCAAATTCCCTTAACATTACACTGGGGGAGGTGGTAGAAAGAAGCAAAACACTGCAGAAGAGGGAAAGAGGGAAAGGAAAGAGAAAAAAAACAGGAGGAAAAGTAGGATGGAGGGAAATACACAGGTAGTAATCATAACCGTGAATATTAATGGAATGAACTCTCCTGTAAAATGGAATCAGATTGCAGAGTGGATTAAAAACCAGAATCCTATAACAACAAATTATAAACACAAGAAACACACTTGAAGTTGAGAGACATACACAGAGTAAATACAAAGGGCTAGAGAAGAATCTATTAAGCTTCAGCTGAAGTAAAAAAAAAAAAAAGCAGGGGTAACAAGCCCAATCTCATACAAAGCAAAAGCAAAAATAGGCCTAATTAAAAGAGATAAGGAAGGAAATTACATCTTGCTGAAAGGTTCCATATACAATGAAGCAATATCAATACTAAATACATATGCACCAAGTTGTATAGCACCCAAATTCTTTTTTGTTGTTGTTCTTTTTGTTTTGAGGAACAATTGGGGTTAAGTGACTTTCCCAAGGTCACACAGCTAGTCAAGTGTCTGAGGTCAGATTTTAACTCAGGCCCTCTTGACTCCTAGATGGGTGTTCTATTCACTGTACCACCTAGCTGCTCCACACCCAAATTCTTGAAGGAGAAGTTAAGTTACAGGTTTATGAGCAAACAAGAGATAGAGAGCATTAAGAAATGTAAAATAGACATTTTTTTATTATATTAAATTTTAAAACTTTTGCACAAGCAAAACCAATGCAACCAAGATTAGAAGGAAAGCATCAAGAAGGAAAAAAAATCTTTATAGCAAGTGTCTCTGATAAATGCCTTATTTTTCAAATATAGAGGAAGGTGAGTCAAATTTTTAAGAAAGCAAGTCATTCCCCAACTGATAAATGGTCAAAGGATATGAACAGGCAGTTTTTAGATGAAGAAATCAAAGCTTTCTATAGGCATATGAAGAAGTGCTCTAAAACACTTTTAATTAGAGAAATGTAAATTAAGACAGTTCTTAGGTACCACCTCACAGTTATCAGATTGGAGAATATGACAAAAAAAAAAAGATAAATGTTGGAGAGGATGTGGGAAAATTGGTACACTAAGGCATTGTCGGTAGAGTTGTGAACTAATTCAACCATTCTGGGGCCCAATGGGCAACTAAACTGTGCATACCTTTTGATCCAGCTGTACCATTACTAGATCTGTATCCCAAAGATAAAAAGGGAAAAGGACCTACATGTCCAGATTATTTATAGTAGCCCCTTTCATGGTGGTAAAATATTGGAATTTGAGGAGATGCCCATCAGTTGGGGAATGGAAGAACAAGCCATGATATATAAATGTAATGAAATACTATTATATTATAAGAAATTGTATCATAAGAAATGAACAGGCAGATTTCAGAAAAACCTGGAAAGACTTGTTTAAACTGATGCAAAGTGACGTGAGCAGAACCAGGAAAACATTGTACAAAGTATGAACGACCTTGTGTGATGATCAACTATGAATGATCCAGCTCTTTTCAGCAATAATAATTCTCAGCAACAATAATCCAATGACAAGTACAAAGGACTCACAATGGAAAAAACTATCCATGTCCAGATAAAAAAACCGATGGACTCTGAAAGCAGATAAAAGCATACTTTTTTCACTTAATTTATTCTTTATCATGTTTTTTTCCTTTTGACCTGTTTCTTCTTTCACAACTGTGACTAATATGAAATATGTTTTACATGATAGCACCTCTATCAAATTGTTTACCATTTTAGGAAGAGGGAAGGGAGGGAGGAGGAAAAATTTTGAACTCAAAATCACGTAAAAATGAATGTTAAAAAATTTTTTTAAATGAATGCTAAAATTGTCTTGACATGTAATTGGGGGAGGTGGGGAGATAGAATAGTATTTTTAAAATAAAGTGAACTACCAAAAAATAAAATTCATTGAGCATGTGGGTAGCAATCATCATTAGGAGACCTAGTGAGAAGAAATTCACTACTTTCTAAGGAAGAATTCTACTGATAGATAAAGCTGTCCAATAGAATGTAATCTCCTTGAGGTCAGGGACTATATAATCTTTTTAAAAAATTGGTCTATGTATCCCTAGCAAAGGAGGCAATTTGGTGGCTCAGTGAATAGAGAGCTGAATCTGAAGTCAGGAAGACCTGAGTTCAAATCTAGCCTCAGATACTTACTAGCTATGTGACCCTGGGCAAGTTACTTAACTTCTGTTTGCCTTAACCTACTGGAGAAGGAAATGACAAACTACTCTGGTATCTTTGCCAAGAAAACATGGACAGTATGGTCCACAGAGTCACAAAGAGTCAGACACAACTGAATGACTAAATAACAGCAAATTCCCAGCAAATTGCAAAGTGCTTTGTTTATAGTAGGTGTCTAATAAATGTTTGCCCAATTCAATTAAGACATTTGTATTTATGTAGTGCCAATATCTCTTTTGCTATGAGTGTCATCCAGTCATCACAGATCTGTCCTCTGGAGTAAGAGTAAAAATGTTTAATACTTCTATAAGACAACCCTTCTCGTATTTCCAGACAGAGGCCAAGTTCCCCAAGGCTTCTCTTTCTACAGGCTAAATGTCCTAGTTTCTTCCCTATTAGCTTCTATTTTTGTACAGTCTAGTCTCTAGTTCCCTCTCCGTCCTGGACATGTTTCAGCTTGTCAACATCCTTCCTAAAACGCAATGCCCAGAACTGAAGAAAGACAATTTATAAACATTTGGTAAATAGGAATTAATGGGGCCAGGATGGATTTTAGACTAAATTGAACTATCATGTTTGCCAGCCCTAATGCAGAGGAACAATAGGTAAATTAGTCCTTCATTAAATAATCAGGGGGGAAAATGCATAATCGGCACCAAAGCTCTGAGAAAAATGATGGTTATTTTAAAAACCAGTGCTGTTTGCAAATTCGTGCAAAATTATTTGTTCATAGACGGGTTTTATGGAACTATCAGCACATTATCTCGGCCGAGAGATTCCTGGCTGTGCATATTAACGAATGCATGGGCTTTAATTGGAAAGCGAATGGACCAAATTGTAAATATCTTTTCAGTCATTTGTCTCAGGATCATCTTTCAGCAGCTTGGAGACAATTGCAAGCTGAGATTTTCTACATCAGATGAACGTGGTGGACAGTGATGGAAAGTCAGCCTACTGAAAATAGTCATTGTTGCTTTTTGGAACCTGGGTTGATCCAATTGTCCATTAGCATGAGAGCTAAATCTTATATGAGCACAAATGATGTAGAAATTGGCTTCTGTGTGGGTCTTAAGTGGCTATAGGTCAGCAAGCATTTGCAAAACTACAAATGTGGAGGAACCTTAGCAATAACCTACAGTATTTCATAAATGAATACTTTCAATGGTACTCCTTGCAACTGAGCTGGCCATCAAGGGACAGAGGCAGATCCTGACAATGGTTATTGAATCCGGGAGACCAGAGAAATACCAGGACATCAGAATGGGCCAAGACAATCACATCAGCTTAGAACTACAGGATCTCAGAGTTGGAAAGGATCTCAGAAAGCATCTCATCTAAACCATGCCTCAGCTGGAATTTCCTCTACCAAATCCTCAGCTTGTAGATCTCCAGGGATGGAGGAGAGAGGCTCGCTACCCCATAAGGCAACCCATTCCTTTTTTTAAATTTTTACCGGTATCATTTGTTTATACTTTCCTTTCATTTCCAAATATATCCCTCCTTGCTCCTCTTCTGAGAGAGCTACCCCTTATATCAACAAATTTTAAATGCGAGAGAATAAAAAGGCAGGTCAGTAACCAACTCTTAACCAATACTTCTTTGGAGATTGGCAGTGTATTCAGCATTCCACAGCCACAGTTCCCATCTCTGGGAACTTATCTCCTCTTTGGGGACCAGTCCAGTCATGTTATTCTGGTCTTGGTTTTGTTCTCTTGGCATTGTTGTAGTCAGGATGTCTTTCTGCTTACTTCATTTTACAACAGTTCATACGAATGTTCACCAGTTTTCTACATCCTTAATATTCAGCTCACAGATTTCCTAGCACTTAGTGGTTTGCTCAGCCTTTCACATCTGTTGTTGCCTCATTTGATCATTTTGACACTCGTGGGAAGGAGGTAGAACACATATTACTCTCCCCATTTAACCTAGGAGGAAACTCCAAGTTATCCCCAGAATGTTCCCCGTTGCTTCTAGTCCAGTACTGTAGGACTAAACAGAGAGCCTAACCCTTCTTCCCCATGACTGTCCTGTTACCTCCTCATACAAAGCGATTTGCCTGAGGTCACCCTTGAGTTAGTGGTGATGCAGAGACTTGAACCTGGGTGTCTCACTCTAAGGTATAGCCCAACTGTAGAGGGACCCAGTAAATTCTTCATTTATTCTTTCTCACCATGGCTTTTGAGTTATCTCTGGGTCATTGGAGGCTAGAGACTGTAAGGTGTTATTAATCTAGGGTTGTAATTCATCTTTTAAAAATATTTTGATAATGGTATTTCAATATAACATATTTCCTTTGCAATCCTATGTATCTTATTTTAAGCATTTAAAAACATTATCTCATAAAGGGATTCATAGGCTGTCAAAAATCTTTGAAGCTTTTGGGTCTTTAGTCTTTGGGGACCCCCGAAATGGTTACATGACACAAAAAGCTACTATGGGATGCCTCAACAGAATTGAAGACTAGAAAGAGATTTTATGCCTTGGCTGAGAACAACAAATTACAGTTATAGATATTTTTGTTTGTTAATTAGTCTCTATAAACTATAATGTTCAGGGATTGTTTTCCTCCCCTAAAACTCTCTGATACCTCATCAAACTGTGGAAGTGAACCAGGGATCTCCAAAGTCTGGGAGCATAAGCTCTTGCAGATTCAATAAGACTAGAAAGGGTTTAAGCATGAGTTGCAATTCAAGCATTATTATTATTGAATGCCTACTGTTGTTTGTTGTCTGTTCTCAAAAAGGACCATGACATTGGAAAGGTGATGCCATGACTTGCAAGTGAATTGGATTTAAGTGAGGCAGGGTTGTGCAAAGTTACCAAACTCATTCTCTCCTCCAGATCCATCTGGGTCCAGTGGCAAGATCAGAACTGGTATTAAATACCTACTATGCAAGAAAGTAAAGGACAATGTAGGTAGAAAGCTTGACTTGGGGCTAGGAAGGCTTGAATTCAAATACTCCCTTGCTAACTGTTTTACTCTTGGCAAGACACTTCCATATGTAAAATGGGAATAATAATAGTCTCTCTTACAGGGTTGTGGAGGAAATCAAACACCTTAAAGTGTTATATAAATACTAGTTATGGTGGCAATGATGATGATGATGTGTTGGGCACTGGGGAAAAAGGAGAAAAGAAGGGGAAAGGGAAGGGAACAAGCATTTATTAAGCACCTTCTACATGCTAGGCACTGTACTAAGCAATTAGCATCTAATTTGATCTGCACAACAACCCTGGGAGGTAGGTGTTATTATTATCCCCATTTTATATTTGAGGAAACTGACAAAAAGAGAAGTTATGTGATTTTCCCAGGGGTTACAGCTAATGTCTGAGGTTGGGTTTGAACTCAGGACTTCTTTATTCTAGGCTCAACACTCTGTCTATTGTGTCCCTTACTTGCCTACATATCCCTTCTTGGGATACAAAAATTAAAAGGAAACAGTTCTTACATCTCGGGATCTTGTGTTCTCTACTACATAAACATGTGTTAAGAATATGGCAATGAAATGAGTATATATTACTCAAGGTCCAGTCTAAGTTCAAAGAGATTCATTAACAGATGGCTGAAAAAGTAGTGATTAATCAATCAATCATTAATAGACATTTATTAAGTGATTAGTATGGGCTAAACTCTGGATATATAAAGAAAAATCAAAAACAATTCCCTCCCTTAAGTAGCTTACATTATAATGGAGAAGAATGAACATGTATTAATAGGTAGAATATATTCTTGATATATTCAAATATATTGAATATATCTTGCTATATTTAGAATATATTCTTGATATATGAGCTGAGAGAAAGGAACTTCACAGCAGATACCTATTAAGTTGTTGAAGAATTGCCATTTAAGCTGATAGAGAGAACATACTTGCCTGCAATGTATATTTTTATTCAAGTGTTTCTTTGTCTGGGTGAGCTCCATGTTTCAGTCTCCAAGTGCTAAAGAACTGACATGGGGTTGAAGCTAGATCACATGTCCTTATTTGTCCAAATGTTTCTGTATGCTGTCTGCTAAGGTCCTCCTCTGATGCCTTCCAACAGGGTACATGACATTGTTGACTCTTGAAAGTTCTCCCAGTGTTTTTTTATGGTGGGAGAGAAGTGAAAACTAAGGGGGTACCCACCATTTGGCAAGTTGCTGAACAAATTATGGTACAGAAATGGAATGCTATTGTCCCATAAGAAATTATGAAGAGGAAACCCAGAAAGATTTGTGTGGACTAATGTGGAAAGAAGGAAGCAGAACCAGGGGAACAATGTGTACTATAACATCAAGACAGTAAAAAAAAATTTTAAGACTTTTATAAACCAGTGAGGAGAGAACAAGGAGGATAATTTCCTCAATAAGAACCATGTTATTACAATTTTGAAAGACACTAATGACTAACCATGATTCTAAAGACTGGTGATAAGGCAGACTGACAAAGAGGTCACGCGCTCAGGGGGAAGAAAACAGACATACATTTTTGGACACGACCAACTTTGTTTTCCTTTCCTAAAAGAGTTTTCTTTTTTCTTTTGATATGAGGGAGGCAAGGTAGGAGGAAGAGAAAATAAATGCTTAACTTAAAATTAAATTTTAAAAATTAAATTAAAAAGAAAGTTTTAAGTTGTGGTATATGATTGTAATGGAATACTATTATGTTATAAGAAATGATGAGCTGGCTGATTTAAGAAAACTCTGAATTTCAGACTTACATGAACTGATGCAAAGTGAAGTGAGTAGAATCAGGAGAACATTATATAGTAACAGCAATATTGTACAATGATCACCTGTGAATGACTTAGCTATTCTCAGCAATACAATGATCCAAAAAACTGATGAAGTCTGAATACAGACTGAAGGCACACAATTTTCCCTTTTGTGTGTGTTTTTTTCTTTAGGTCTGTGTCTCCTTTCACAACATGACTAATATGGAAATTTTTGCATGATTGTACATGTATAACATATCAAATTGCTTGCTGTCTCAGGTAGGGGAGGAGGGGAAGGAGAAAATTTGAAACTTAAATTTTTTAAAAAGTTTAAAAATTGTCTTCACTTGTAATTGGAAAAAAACAAAATATTTTAAATAAGTTCTGGTAGAGAAATAAAGCCCTAGACTTTACAAATTTGGAAGGTTTGGGGTCCAGGCACCAAGGGTAGAATATATATGTCATACTGACCAGCCTCATGGGTGCTGAGAGGCTTGTTATCTATAGGTTGTCCACATCCTGAATACATGAAAATACTCAGCCATTGCAGCTCATGAAGACTTGTCTAGGAGATCACATGGTCAAAGTCTTTACTCTTTACAGAGAAGGAAGAAAGAAAGGAAATGACTTGCCTATAGTCACACAACTCACCAGAAGCCTCACTCTGCCATCAATAAGCTCCCCTTCATCTTGGATCTCTTTTTTTCCCACAACTTTTCCATTTCCTTATGTTCCCAGAGACCTGACTCTTTTAAGAGGATGCTTTATCTCTGGCTACATTTTCTAGTTCTGGTTGCTTCTTCTCTCCTCCCCTCTGACATATTTTTGCTCCTAACTTCTACAGACAGATCCTCCCTCTTCCATCATTACTCAGGAAGCTCTCCTCCTTGGAAGCTGACTACCTTGTCTCTACCCTTCAGACAGAGATCCTTGTGAAGATCATATCACTCTCCCTTCTTGCTTAATACCTGCTTCACAGTTTTTCTCTTCAACCTAATTCTTTCTCTTCTACTGGAGGATGCAATATACACATTGATGCCTCTTCAAGCACCCTGGCTTTCCAAGATATAAACCTCTATTCTTATGGCCTAAGATTTCATTTCACTTCAGCCATACAGAAGATAGATCATTCTTTAATTTTCACTGTCACCTATAACTGTTCCACTTCCATGATTTTGAATCCAGAAATCTTTCTCTTTGATCATAGTTCTAAGTCTTCCTTCTCTCTCTCTACCACTTCCAAAACCATTTCTTCATCTTCACTACAGTCCCCAGTTCTTCTATCCTTCCCTGTTTGCTAAGTCCACCATCCCTGCTCTGGCCTCACTTTTCTCCCTTTACCACTCTGACAGTGTAATTAATCAAGTCAACTATAAATGTATCTTTCAATCCTTCATCCCCTTGTTCTTGAACCATTCATATTCTGCTAATACCCAACACTGGATCACCTCCCCTGTCCAAAATTTACCCTCATTCTCCCATGCTATTGCATAATGCCAAAGGGAGTCACAAAACCCTGCTGACTAGTTTCAATTCAAATTATTTAATTTTTTTCGATGAATAAAAATCTATCGTCTCTCCCTCCCACCTCCACCTCCTCCCTCCACTGGGGGGAAAACCTCTTTTAACACATATGCTTAGTCAAGAAAAATAAATACATTCATTATGTCAAAAAAAAGTCTCATTCTTTATCCTGAGGCCCTCATCTCTCTGTCAGAAGGTGAGTAGCAGGTTTCACCATTAGTCCTCTCAAATTGTGGTTGGTCATTGTGTTGACTAGAGTTCTTAAATTATTCAAAGTTTTCTGCCCTTACAGTATTGTCATTGCATAAAGTGTTCTTGTTCTGCTCACTTCACTCTGCATCAGTTCATACAATTCTTTCCAGGTTTCTCTGAAACTGTCTCCTTCCTCTTTTCTTACAGTCCACTAATCTTCCATTATATTCATATACCATAATTTGTTCAACTGTTCCCAAGTTGATGGTCACCCCCTTAGATTACAGTCCTTTGTCACCTGTTACCTAGTATTAATTGGACTCTCACAACTGCCTTCACCATCCTGATTGCATCTCTTTTCAAGATCTTCAGCTTGTCAATGTCATTTCTAAAATGTGCCTCCCCAGGGGTGGCCAGGTAGCACAGTGAATAAGAGCACTAGCCCCAGAGACAGGATGACCTTGGATCGAATCTGGGCCCAGACACTTAACACCCACCCAGAAACACCTGGCCGTGTAACCTTGAGCAAGTTACTTAACCCCAATTGCTTAGGGGTGGCCAGGTGGCTCAGGGTGTAAGATCACCAGCCCCAGAGTTGGGATAATCTGGGATCTAATCCCAGCTCTGATACTTAGTACCACACCCAGAAATAACTGGCCGTGTAACCTTGAGCAAGTTACTTAACCACAATTGCTTTAAAAAATAAAATAAAATAAAATGTGCCTCCCCAAACTGAATACAATGCTCCAGATGTGGTCTGACCAGGGAAACATAGAGAGAACTAAACTGCCCTCTCCCTTCTTCAAACATGGTTTCTCTAGTAATGCAGCCTAAGGTCCCATTAGCTAGTCCAACACATTATCAAAACTGAGGAGCTTGAAAATCCTAATATTAAACTTCAGAAGTAGTAGTTGTTGATTCCTATGAGTGAAGTACATTGTTACATTGTTTCAAAGACTCATGGAAAAAATTTTTCAAGGTAGAATTGCTGATTTATATTGGATAGTTTGTATTCAACCAAACCCCTTGGGTATTTTTCTGTTGTACTGCTATCAAATTAGAACTCAGTCAACTTGAGATTTTTTAACTCAAATGTAGGACTTTACATTCTTATCTATTAAATTTCAGCTCATTTCATCCAATATTCTAGCTTATTGAGATATTTTTGTATTGTTCTTCTGTTGACTCATATATTAGATAATCCATACCCACCCCCAGTTTCATGTCCTTTGCAAATTTCATAATCACATCATCTATGCATTCACCCAAATGATTGAAAAAATGTCAAAGAGTACAGAGTCAAGGATAGATCCCTGAGGTCCTTAAATAAATATACTTTGACAAGATAAGCCTCAAGCTTAGTGTGTGGGCAATAGGGAGCAACTGTAGTCTTATTTTTGTTTTCTTTTTATTTTGCAGAAGATTTATGTAGTCAGACATATTAGGAAAAATTTTCTGGAAATTGTTTTTAAAATGAATTGGATAAAGGAGAAAAAAGAGGTGGGGAACTAGATGGAAAATACAGTAATCTGCATGAGAGATGATGTAGGGAAGAACTAGGATGGTAACCATGATCATGAGAAGGAAGAGGAAATGGTGGGCATGAGGCATATTTAGGTAGTATAATGGTAAGCGTTTGACCATGCGGATTTGGGGAGAGGAAAAGTCAGCACTAAATCTACTTGACTAGGAGGAAGGAGGTGCTACCAACAGAAATAGAGAAATTGGGAAAATATGCAGGTTTGGTGAGATATCAAGTTCAATGCTTGACATGTTGATACTGGGGCAATGGCAAGATATCCACATGGTGGTGGCTAGTAGGTGGTTAAATATGCATTCCAAGCCTCTTTTTCCTCACCTGAAAAATGGAAATAATAATAATTGCACTCCCAGGGCCATCGGGAGGAATGTGCTGAAGTAGAATAGACAGAAGCATGAAACCTCTTCAAATAATGTGGGCTACAGTAGAGCTTTCCCTCTATTTTTTTTATTTACTAAAGCTCTATTTACTAGAGCTTTCCCTCTATTGACTATCTCCCATTTATCCTGCACATATTTTGTTTGTACATAATTGTTGGCATGTTGTCTCCTCCTTCAGACTGTGAGCTCCCTGTAAGCCGGGACTATATATTTTTTTTGCCTTTTTTGTACCTCCAAAGCTTAGTATATTGCTTGGAACATAGCAGGTGCTTAAAAAAAATTAGTGGCTTAAGCTTAAAAGCTTACAACTTGACTTGAGCTCTCCCAGGTTATACTGTTCTTTGGATTCCATGGAAATGGGTTCATCTGGCTCATGGGTTTGCAACAAGTAGAATCAATCAATCAAAAAACATTTATTGCATACTCATTATGTGCCAGTCATTACACTAAATTCTGGGAATACGAAGAAAGGCAAAAATATTTCCTGCTCCTCAAGACACTTAAAAGATGCTTACCTTCTTTGGAATAACCAAAGATTCTAAGAGCATTCCAGGGATGGAGAGAAGATCATAAAATACATGGGAAGAAGAGATGGAGTGATGTGTGTGAGGAACAGTCAATAGGACAGTGTGGCTGATTCAAGGACTGAGTGGAGGGAAGTAAAGTTTAAGGAAGTAGAAAGGGTCCTCCATATCCTTTGGTGTGACCCCAAATATTTTGTTCTTATCCCTTTTGAATTCTAGGTCCCATGGAGCTATTCTGAAGTATATGTCATAAAAAGTGGAATTTCCTCCTGGCTCTTCTCTTGTGTAAACACAAAATAATTGGGATTTTTGTATTAGAACTACAACTTCTCCAGGAAAAAAAAAGAGCATTTGTACATAGGTTTATTTGTTCTGTTTATTCTTTAGCTACAATGTCCCCCAAATGATGGATATGTATCACAGTCCCATGCAAGGTAACTATGCTTGCTTTCTGGGAGAAATATGGGCACACTCTATCAGGATGAGAGTTAACAAAATGCACTATTGGCAATGTGGAGATATCCCAAGGCTTAGGAAACTAATTATTCAGAACAACTTGGGGAAAGTCTTGTGGACCATTCTGATGTGGGCAGTAGAGGAGAAAGAAATCAATTGAGTGTCATGATCTCCCTCTTCCTTTTCCTTCAGTCCAAGGGAGGTGACCCTGAATTTTCAAAAGCAGAGTCCAAACTCTGCCATGTCCCACTGAGGTAGAAAGACTTCAAGGAAGCTCACAGCACCAAAATATATATCCAACATGCAAAGACCAGACTTGTAAGGGAAAGAGGTTCCCAATCAAATGGATAGCCACTAGGGTATAAACATGAAGACTATTTACTAAGACATGGAGGGGCTTTGAACCCCAAAGACGAAGGGTGGGTCTGCCTGGATTAAACCACAGGTCCTTGTGGTATTGAAGTATTGATCAAAACAGTAATTGGTACTGGGCCTTCCCATCTTTGCTGCACTCTTTGCCACCCGCCAAGTCTACATAGACCTTTAGAGTGTCGATTCCGCATGACTAACTAATTGATTGCTTCAGCTGGGGTTAATTAATTAATTAGTAGCAGGGCTGCATTAAAGATCGGGTGGCATTCAGAGCTTTCATTAATGGATGTGATCGTCAAGAGCTTTATTAGTACATAAAATGAGTGTTTAAAATCCACATGGCAACTAATATGCTCTTGAGGTTTTCATTAAACAAACCTATAAAATTACTTGCCTCATTATGTATTTGGGTTAGTCCCTTCGCATTGTACGGTATCTCCTCACCTTCTTCCTTTGCCAGCTGGTTTTAAGTGCCTATTTGAAATCAATTTCTCTAATAATGGGTTTAATGAGCTCATCAATTAAGCCTGCCATAATGGAATGTAACTGTGTGGTTTCAGTTATCAGTTAAACTCTGGAACTAATTTCCTGGCTTCATCTATCAAAAATGATTGGCTAATATTGTTTAGCTCCTGCTGCAGGACGATAGGGAGACCCCCGGCCCTTCTCTCAGAGTGGCCGGAGGCCTGGGTGTCTCCTTGGGAGGGAACAGGAGGAGGGGAGAGGGGGAGGAAGGAAAGGAAGAACAATGAAGAGAAGGATCTGGCCCCTACCTGGCCCCCCAAGAGCCATGGGCCTGGGCAGCTGCAACGGCATGGTAATTAGTAATAATGGATTACATTCTCCCACCTATTAGATAAGAGGGTTCCACATGGAGAATCCCATTACGAGTTTCTTACCCCCCTTCTCTCTCTCTCTCTCTCTCTCTCTCTCTCTCTCTCTCTCTCTCTCTCTCTCTCTCTCTGTTACTTTCTCCTTTCCCTCCTTTTTCCCTCCTTTTACTCTCTTCTACCTGTTTTTACCTCTCTTCTCTCTCTCTTTCCATCTCTTTTGGCTATTTTTCTCTTTTTTTCCCCCTCTCCCTCTTTATAACTCCCTTTACCACTATCTCTTTTTCCCTCTGGTTTTCTCCTCACTTTGTCCCTCTTCCTCTCTCCCCATCATTTCTCTATCTTTTACTTTCCTTCTATTCCTCCCCAACTTCCTCTTTCTCCTTTCCCAATCTCTCTCTTTTTCACTCTTTCTGCTTTATCTCTTCCCTTCCTCTCTCATTTATATCTCTCCTTATCTCCTTTCCCTCTTTCCTCTATTCCTCTCCCCTAGTCTTTCTCTTTTCTTCTTTCCCTCCCACATCTCTCTCTTTCGGTTACACACACACACACACACACACACTTCTAACAACAGCATAAAGCCAACATGGATGGACAGAAATGTGGAAATAATAAGCTTACATCACAGTAGTTGTCACAGATGGTGGTTGATCAGAGCATAAACCAGACTACCTGAAGGGACTGATTCATACACATTCCATTTTCCTCAGGGAAAAAAAAGGAAAACCCTTTGTGGACCAATACTACACCTGGCAGCCAGTAATAGAGAGTGGTCTAGTATCCTGGATCTATGTGTAGGAGAGAAAGTCTGGGGCTTCTTGGAACATACTTTAAAAGGAAGCAATGTGGAAGAGTGGAGGTCCTGCTTCTGGTGTCAGAGGATCTGGATTCATATCCCACCACTAATGCTTACTACCTGTGTGACTATGAGTAAGTCATTTAATGTCCCTGGTCCTCAATTTCCTCATCTTTAAAATGAGGGGGTTAGACGAGATGGTCCCTTCTTAGATATTCCTTCTGATACTACATCTAGGACCCTATGACCACCTCCAACAGGATGGACTTACATTAAACAAAGTAAATGTATATAAAATAAAATTGAAATGATAAAATACAATTTAAAATAAATCCAATATGTATTAAAAGTTGAATCAGAGTATGTTTAAGAGTTATGATGGGAAAGCCCTGGCAGTATACTAAATTTGGATTTATTGAGATTGGTATTATCGTTAATGACAACAATGTACATTTCTACAGCATTTTAAGATTTGTAAAGAGCTTTCTCCACAGTAGACCTATGAAGAAGGGAAAAGATCCCATTTCTATCCATGAAGCTTCTGTGGGGGAAAGCAAATGGTTATAACTTTTCCATAGTCTGATGAATTCTCTTGACTTATTTGCAAGGCTGATTAGCCAGCTCTGATTACCTGCTCCAATGGAAAGTGAAGTGACAGCATCAATGGAACGAAACAGTGAATAACCAAATAATGATTTCATTTTGACTTTAGGATTTTACTCAGTACAAATCTTTCCCAGAATGTTCACCTTATTCATCTGGGTCATTGGTCAAGATTTTTTTTATGCATTCATTCTGTTTGTTTGTTTATTTTTAGTCTTCAACATTCACTTTTATAAGATTTTGAGTTCTAAATTTCCCCCCTCTCTCCTCTTCCCCTTCCCCAAGACAGCATGAGATCTGATATAAGCTATACATGTACATATAGGCTATACATATTAAACATTTCTACAATAGTCATGTTGTGAAAGAAGAATCAGAACAAAAGGAGAAAACCATGAGAAAGAAAAAAGCAAAGAGAAAATAATATGCTTCAGTCTGCATTCAGACTCCATAGTTCTTTCTCTGGATATGGATAGCATTTTCCATCATAAGTCTTTTGGAATTGTCTTAGATCATTGCATTGCTGAGAAGGACTAAGTCTATCAAAGTTGATAATTACACAATGTTGTTGTTATTGTGTACAATGTTTTCCTGGTTCTGTTCACTTCATTCAGCATCTGTTCATGCAAATCTTTACAGGTTTTTCTGAAATCCTCCTGCTCATCATTTCTTACAGCACAATAATACTCCATCACAACCATATGCCACAACTTGCTCAGTCATTCCCCAGTTGATGGGCATCTCTTCCTTTTCCAATTCTTTGGCACAACAAAAAGAGCTACTATAAATATTTTTGTACATGTGGGTCCTTTTCCCTTTCTTTTTGGGATACAGACCTGCGAGTGGTATTGCTAGATCAAAGGGTATGCACAGTTTTATAGCCCTTTGTACATAGTTCCAAATTGCTCTCCAAAATGGTTGGATCAGTTCACAAATCCACCATATTCTAGAGGCATCATGGAATGGAAAGAGAGCTGAATTTGGAGTCAGGAAAGACCCAGCTTCCAGTCCTACCTCTGCTACTTACCAGTTGTGTCATGGAGATCGGTTTTTCTCATCTGTAAAATGGGGACAGAAATGCCTGTAATATCTCAAGGTTATTATAAGAAATTAATGAGATCACACATGTAAGAATTAATGAGATCACTTCATAATACTTAGCATGTTATAGCAATGTTGCCTATTATTAGTATTCTAAAACCAGTGGGTGACCAAGTGGGGACCTGGACAGTGAGGTTAGACTTAATATGGAACAAAAAATGTGTAGTAAAAGACTCATAAAATTAGATGAGCAACAGTGCATGGACATGGAAAAACCCCAGAGCTAGAATCCAGGGGACCAGGGTTCTTATCCTGAGTCTGCTATAGGAGCTTGGCAAAGCTTCTTCCTTCTCTTCTCTGAATCCTTAGCTTCCCTTGTAAGATGAGGGGGTTATAGTCAATTACTTTAAGGGCCCTGGCATCTTATGACTATATCTGTCCAAGACACATAATTGATATAATACTATATGGACATTTTTAAACTTACGTGAATGCCAATGAGCAGCTAGTCTCAACCAAATTGTGCAGTTAATAAAATTTGCCTTCAGGGTTCCTAGATCCCCTTTCTAAGTGCCTTGGGAGTTTCTTTTTTTAACCAATGGTCAAGCAGCTCTTTGAACTTTTGGGCTCCCCTTCCTCCCACCCAAACTTTCTCTCAGATCTCTCCTGAAAACAGAGGTGTCAGTGACTGAGAACAATTTAGAGTGGACCTGCCTGAAGGAATTTGTAGGGAGTTTAGGGGACAAAACTCTGTAGAATTCTAAGCCTCAGCAAAATAATGGGAAAAGGGAATGTTTGGGCAGAGGAGTCTCCTTTCTCAACTAGAAATATTCATTCATTCATTCATTCAACACGCACCAGAACAATAGTTAATTTTTATAAACCACTATATTATTTAGAAGGCATTTCTCTCACAACAGCTTTGTGGTAGTATAAGTCTCATTCCCTTTTTTGTTATTTGTATCTTTGTATCTTAACCCTCAGTGCAGGGCCTAGCTAGACCACAGGAAGTGCTTAACAAATGCCTGTTGATGATGAGAAATGAAATGGCTTTCCATTGAGAGGTTAAATATGTGGAATGAATAACCAAGATTAAAAGTGGATCCTAGATCTTCATGACCTGACTTTCCATCCTGCAGTCTGGTCATGTGTATTGTATGTATGTTCCCAGGAGGGATGTCATCAGGGTTAGAAATCCCACAAGGAAGGCCTGTCATGCATGAGGAAGAGGGACCTTGAGGACAAAACAAGCAGCACATGAGAAGTGGCAGAGAGGCAGATTTGTGCCAGGGTAGGTGGCTCCGTGAATAGAGCTCTGGGCCTGGAGTCAGGAAGACTGGAGCTCAAATCTGGCCTCAGACCCTGGGCAAGTCACTTAATGTTATTTGCCTCAGTTTCCTCATCTGCAAAATGAGCTGGATAAGGAAATGGCAAACCACTCCAGTATCTCTGCCAAGAAAACCCCACGGATAGCCTTGGAGTGCTATGGTCCATGGGGACCACGAAGTGCTACGCTCCACAGGGTCACAAAGAGTCAGATATGACTGAACAACAGTGGAAAGGGCAGAAAATCTAGATTCAGAAGACCTGGTTTTGAATTCCGGCTCTGTCACTTATTAGCCATGTGACCTTATGTGAGGCATTTCCCTTCCCTGGACTTCAATTTCCCCATCTGTAAAATGAGTTGGTTTGGATTAGAATAACTTTTAGTTTCCTTTCAGGTCTGAAACTATGATCCTACATAAATCTTATCTCTTTTGTTTCTGTTAAATACTAAATGTTTTGGGACACAAAAATTCAAAGTGTTTCATTTCTATCTGGATGGGACAAATTTGATCATGTTTCGTTAGCTCCGCTGTCTAAAGAGGATAAAATTAGATATATCTGGATAAATTAGGACTTTATTGCTTTATATTATTTGTACAAAGAATTGATATCATAGAATTTCAGAGCCTTTCATTGAATCTGTAGAAGAATTATAAGGGACTTCAGGGACCCTTTAAACTAATGACTTCATTCTATAGAGGGAAAAAATAGAGACTGTAAGTGGGGAAGTGACTTGCCCAAGGACACACAGCCAGCTAATGGCAAAGTCAGACCTGGGCTTAAACCCAGGTCTAACAATAATAAAACTGTAATAATTCAGTTGGTTCATGATGTTTTGCATCTGCATTCTCTCTGCAGCAATACAAGTCCCAACCCCTCCTTCCCCCTTCATCCTATGTGATTCTATTCCATGTCTTTCCATAAATCTTCCATGTAGCTTATCTACTCAACTTCCTGGAGATCTTCCTCTTTATGTTTTTACTATTTAATGGCTACTAGCGTCCCTCTCTCATTGCCCATCTGTTATTCATTCCTTGGGTCTGCTGCATGACTGATCCTCCTCATTTTCCAGACATGTATACCAGTCACTCAATAAACATTTATTAAGTGCCTACTATGTGCCGGTCATTGAGATACAAAACCTTGGCCGGGAGCATCCTTCCTGCTCCTTCCACCAACCTTCCAATGGCCTTTGAGGTCACAGTAACAAGAATGACCACTCCCATATTTGTAGTTTGGTGATTCAGAGATCATCATTAGAATGTTGAACTCAAGGTGATGAATTTTTTACCCAGAGAAGCTCATGAGGGGTATCAATGTATTGATAACCCTCACGGAGGGGGTTATGATGCATGTCAACAGAGAAAATCCTTGAATCAAGACTATCATGAATCTTTTCAAGTATCAGAAGTATTTATAGATAACAGTGCCTTCATTTCATAGCAACCCTCACAGGCAGCCAGTGCAAATATCTCTGCTTTACAAATCCAGAAACTGAGGCTCAGAAAGAGGAAACTGCTTGCCCAAGATCACAGGACTAATAAGTGTCAGAGCCATGTTTTGAACCTAAGACACCTGACTCCCCTTTGGGGACTCTTCCCAATACTACTTGCTCATGAGCTAAGTAATTGAATTTTTGACTGTTAAGACTAATCAATTCGAATCCTTTACAGGTATAACCATGTTAAACAAGAAAATTGATTGAACTTAAGTTTTTGAAAAGGTTGAACA
This sequence comes from Petaurus breviceps papuanus, assembly GCF_028583685.1. Classification (NCBI taxonomy): domain Eukaryota; kingdom Metazoa; phylum Chordata; class Mammalia; order Diprotodontia; family Petauridae; genus Petaurus; species Petaurus breviceps. The sequence continues at coordinate 45,828,750 of NW_027185698.1, read as the reverse complement.
TAAATTTGTTGGCATTGATTCTAATGGGAAATATTCTATTGTTCTCAAAATCATTTAACTGTTAATGTCAATAGTGGGGGCAAGAGAGTATGACGGAGAAAGTGGTTGAGTTTATTGGCTCATGTGTTACCCTTAATCAGAGATCGAAAAGATGCTTTCTTTGGGGAAATGCAGCATTTATTATTTCTGTGGCATTTGGGGGCCTCCCCCATGTAAAATACAATGGATAGGGGAAGGAGGAAGGAGTTGAATATATTGAAATCCTGTGAATTTGTCCCATGCCCACAGAATGGCACAATTCTTATAGGAAATGGTAAAGAAGTGGTGATCTATAAATTTTGCAGGAGGATGCATGGTATGTGAAGATGAGTGCAGGATCAGAAGTCAGGAGACCAGGTTTTCTTGCTAGTTATATGAACTTGGTTGTGTCCTTTCCCCTTTCTGATCCTCAGTGTCCTTTAGTGTAAAATGGGACTAATAACATTAACATTCTCTACGTGGGAATTCAGAGTTTGAGGACATTAATACCTAGCACATAGTAGGTGGTAAACAAATGCTTGTCGAAGAACAGATGCCCATTGAATGGAGAATGATTAAACAAATTGTTACATCATTGTGATCAAATAGTATTAATATGGAGAATATAGAAGGTCATGGGAAGACTTCTATGAACTGATGCCTGGTGAAGAAAGCAGAACCGGGAAAAACCACGTGTGGTGCAAATAAGAAAGATCAACAAAGAAATAAGAACAGCATGCAATATAGTTATAATGACCAATTTGGCTCCAAATAAAAATAATAAATATCCACCTCCCTCTTTTTTTCCTACGGGCTTGTAACATTGCACATACTGTCAGACTTGGTTGAGGCATTGATTGTGCCACTAACTTTTTAGATGAACCACTATAGCCAAGGAGAAACAAAGAGTCTAGTAATATGGGTTTCTGGGGGATGTAGTTCTGGAGAAACAATGTTTACTTCTCACCCTGAGTGGTACTGAAACTATTGGGTTTCTGGGGGATGTAGTTCTGGAGAAACAATGTTTACTTCTCACCCTGAGTGGTACTGAAACTATCTGGAGTCCTGAGCCCTCAGGAGTGTGAATGATGGGGCAGATTTCATCCAAATCAAGAGTTTTTAGAGTGATAATTGAGTCAGTGACCAGAAGGGTTGATTCCTTGGCAGCAGCAGGGGCAGTGATAAGTCACTCATTGAGCAAGCCAGGAGCTAGAATGGCCACTAGAACAGGACACAAGAGACTGAGGAGTTATATATATTCTGAAGCACGGCAGCCTATGGGCCTTCAGCAAAGGTATAGAAGAGCTGTCTGCATGGAGGGAAACTGCATCTGCTTCCACCTTCAGAGGTCATAATGGAATGGTGGATGCTAGACTTCCATTTTGAAAAATAAGTACCTATAAAGTATGGCATCCTCTCTCTTCTCTAACACTCTTTGAGTGATCAGGGCAAAAACTGATTTCAAAGATTATTCTCTTCTCTAAAGTTACATTTCTAATTTCTGTTTAAATAGTTTGGATTTCTTTTTCCAGAAAGATGAAACTGATCAATTTGATTTCAGTTCATCGGTATGTTGCCTTTTTTGTGAACAGTGGGACTATAACAGAGATGAACAGTGTATGGGTATTGATATATAGAGATCCAGAAAAGACCAGTGTATGGGACCTGATCCCCCAAAGTGGCAGGCTTTCTCTTGGTGGAAGGCTGAGCCAAATCAAGAAGACTTTTTTGCTTATTAGTTTAAAAAAACTTTCCCAAAGGCAAAACTAAATTAGATCTGTGGTTTTCCTTCTGCTTCCCTGGTTCTGCTCACTTCACTCTGTGTCAGTTCATACAAGTCTTTCCAGGTTTTTCTGAAACAGTCCTTTTCACCGTTTCTTCTGGCACAACAGTACACTATTCGATTCAAATATCATAATTTGTCCATCCATTCCCCTAAGATCCTTTCTAACACTAACAGTTCATGTTCTATCCCTTCCAGCTCAGATATCCTATATTTTTATAAACTTAGCAAAGTTCAAGATAAATAAGAAATGAGTCTTAGGGCCTTGAAAAACTCTCTAATATGGTTTGGCTGTTAGGAACAGCAGGTTCAGTGGAACCTGCCCACTGTCACTCTAAAAAACCCATTAGAGATGCAGCCCTTAGCTGTGACTACTTGTCCCTACAACCAAGCCTGTGACCTTTATACATTTCCTCACTAAAGAAGTCCTGGGCCCTCCTCCTGAAGGAAGAGTCAGTCCAGATCTCAGGGCACAGAAGAAGATGGGGTGAGGACACCATGTCAGAAGATAATGCTGTTTAAAAAGCTTTGTAACTAGTCAAAAGAAATAGCAAACCATAGCAACCATATGAATGAGTGCTCCAAATCAAAATTAATAAGAGAAATGCACATCAAAAAAGCTTTGAGGTTTTACTTCACTACTCCAAAATTGACAGAGATCACAAAATATGGAAATGGTATTGGAGGTGTTTTGGAAAGGTGAATATGCATTGTTTGTGGAGCTGCTAACTGGTCCAACCATTCTGGAAAGTAATTTGGAATTATGTAAAGAGAATGAAAATAAGTTCTTATCCTTTGATACAAATATTTCATTGCAAAACATATAGATGAGGGGTTTTTAGGTGGCACAGTGAATAGAGTACCAGCCCTGGAGTCAGGAGGACCCGAGTTCAAATCTGGCCTCAGACACTTAACACTTACTAGCTGTGTGACCTTGGGCAAGTCACTTAACCCCAATTGCCCTGCCTTTCCTCCCTCCAAAAAATAAAAACAAAAACAAAAAAACCAACATGTAGACCAAAAAGGCCAATGGCAAAAATAAAGTCCCCATAAGCAAAAATATTTATGATGGCATTTTCTTTTCTTTTGCAGCAAAAAAAACTAGAAAAAAGTGGATGCCCAGCAACTGGGGAATAGCTAAACAAATTTTGGTATATGAATTTAATGGAATACTACAATGCTGTATACATGATGAATATAATAGAGAAATATAGAAAGATTTACATAAACTCATGCAAACCAAGTTAAACAGAACTGGGAAAACATATGCACAATGTCCACAGCAATGTCATTGAAAAGAACAGTACCAAAAACAACAACAAAATTGTAATAAGTTATAATGATCAAGTTTGATCCCAAAGAAGAAATATGAGAAAGGAATAGTTCACACTTATTGGCATAAGTAGTGAGACAGTGGGTATGGAATATTGTCTGTAACATCAGGCTTTTTTATGTGGTTATTAGTAGCTGAGTTTTTCCTTTCTTTTTATTAAAGGAGATGAATCTCTTGGAGGAAAAGGGGAAAAGGATATTTAGGTAGATGATGTACAAACAAAGAGTTATGAATTAAAGACTGTTTTTTAAAAAGTTTTCTGACTAAGACTTTGTGTGTAGGCAAGACGGCCATAAGGATAAGGAGAGCTGATCCTTACTATAGGGAGCTGATCCAATGACTGAAGAAGATCAGGATAATAGGCAGCAATGGGATCCATCTAAAACATGCGGATCCTATAAGATCCAGAGTCTCATACATGTCATAACACTCTAATAGAATGTAAGCTCCATGAGGAGCTTGTTTCATTTCTGTATTCCCAGTGCATAGCACTGTGCCTTGAACATAGGAGGCACTAACTGCTTTTTTAGTGAATGCCTGATGACTTTGGGGAGAGAGAAGTTAATGCAAAAAGTGCTTATTGGTGAGGCTATCAAGAATGGACTTCATCAGAAGGTAGTGAGATATGAAACCCCAAAGAGCTTCAAATAGTGGTGGAATAAGCACTTGTCTAAGTTTTTTTTTCTTTTTGGAAGGCAGTTGGGGTTAAGTAACTTGCCCAAGGTCACGCAACTAGTAAATGTGTCAAGTGTCTGAGGATAGATTTGAACTCAGGTCCTTCTGACTTCAGGGCCGGTGCTCTATTCACTGTGCCACCTAGCCCGACACTTGTCTAAGATATTGTAGAGGTGACCTCTCCCATAGGATTCAGAGAGTCTAGGATTCTCTAAGTACCGTGTTCAGGTGCTATTCAATTTAGGAAGGACTTACATTGCTGGATGGAGTATATGTTCCAATAAGATCATATCCAATGGATCCATTCAAGTAGCCAAGTGTGAGGCCAAAACGGGACATGGTGAGAAAAGTGCTTAGCAGATCTTGAAGTGATATCCAATTTTGAATTATGACCAAGCAATAAACAACATTCAATAAGTAACTAGAATAGACCAATGGACTTGCAGTCAGGGACATGGGCATTCAAACTTTTTCTCAGACACTTCTGGGCAAGTCATATAATAGCCTCAGTTGACTCAACTGTAAAATGTGGATAAATATACCACTTAGCATGATAATCATACTTTCCTCATAGTGTCAGAGATTTTGAGCTGGAAAGGGATCTTTACAAATTAGGAAACTGAAGCTAGAGAGATTAAGTGAATTTCCCTGTGTCATAGAGCTAGTGAGGGTCAAATGAGAGAATTTTTGCAAAGAATTTTGCAAGCCTTAAAGTTTAGTTGTTATTATCACGCACTGGGAATATAGGTAAAAAGAATTAAACAGTCGCCAGTCTCAGGCAATTGCTTCCCTCTATCATTCCTGCCTCACTATTTTGACCCAGGCAAAAGTCCCAAGGACTTGTGATTTCCTCCAGGGTTTGGAGTCAGATTGTGTCTGTATCTGTGTGTCTGCATTCCCTTCCTGGATCCTCTACCTGTCTGAGCACACACAGGGACATATATGTGTGCACTTCAAGTGACTGGGTTTAGTGGGGGACGGCTGAGTGGGGAGGAGTGGATGAGGACACAGACAAAGTCTGCCTGAGGACGTCCACTCTCTGTGTGGCTCTTCACACCATCTGAATCCTGGAACAATGGGCGCGGGCTTCCCGGGGCCGGGAGAGCTGAAGCAGGTCAAGTATAATTTCTACAGCTTTTGTTTCCCGATCCCAGGGAGAGAGGGGGAAAAAATTGAGATAAAGAAGTGTTATTAAAATTGTGACATGCGGCTCGGGGAGTACGTTAAGGATAGAAGGGGCCGGGGCAGTCAGGAGAGAAATAATGAAATGCACAAATTCCTCGGACTGACAATTGGGAGACCGTGTAACTGCTTAGCCTGTTGGTCCAGGGCTATTTGTCATAATCAGCGGCACTTTTCTCATTAGCAAAAAGCCATTACCGAGGGACTTTATCAGCAGCTGCGAGTTATCGCGGGGCACACAGCAATCCTTGCGTGCAGCCGTGGAGTGCACACGGGTCCGAGAGCTTTAATAAGCCGCCCACTCCTTCTCCAAGTTCCCAGTCAGGTGTCAGTGCCCGTTCAATGAGAGCCAGTCGAGTGTGAGGTCTCTTAGGCTCCTCCCTGTGGTTAGAATGGGGTCCACTCTGCTTCTTCCCTGGGATGCCCCACTTCCTTGTAGACCCATCTCCAGGGTCAAGGCCAGCCCCTGAGCAGCCAGACAATGCAGTCTATCCCTTGAGTTTGAGATGGAAGGACACATAGAGTACAGCAGTAGAACTAGGAGGACCTGAGAGCGAAAATGTCAGAGCTAGAAGAGATTGGAACATGGGCCACCTTTCCCCCTTCCCTTGTCCTCCTCCTCACCTCATGAAAAAGCAGTGTAGAGTAGCGGAAGGAGAGATTTCCATCATGTCAAAAATGTATGGCCACCACATGTTCCTGACATAGCCATAATGGTATTTGCCCAATCCTATCAACTTTTCCTCCACAATAACTCCTGCATCCACCCTTCTTCACTCCCAGTGTAATCACCCTCATTCAAGCCCTCATCCCTTCTCACCTGGAAATTACAATAGCAGCCTTAGTGGTCTCACTGTTTCCTATCTATGCTTCCACAATCACCTTTCTAATGCATAGGACTAATGATGGTATTGTTCAGCAACCGTCAATGGTTCCCTATTGCTTGTCATTTAGGACTTTCAGCAGTTTGGTTCTAACCAATGTTTACAGTCTTATTTCAGTCCACTGGCCTTCACGATCTTTGTGCTTCAGCCAGACCGATCTATTAGCTATTTCCTGATCTCATGCTTTATTCTCATGATTCTGTACATTGGCACAGGCTATCACATATTATGAGGCCAAGCTCAGATGGTGTCTTCTCTAATTCCCCTGCCCACTTACCCAATGCTGAACATGAACTCTCTTCTTCCTTAATTTTTCTCAAAGTACCCTGTCTAAATCTTCCCTTTTCCCTTATCATACTTAACTTGGTAGCATTACATTTATGTCCATGTCATAGCCTTCTCCCTATGCCACCCCTAACCCCATTATACTGTAACCTCCTCGAAGACAGGGGCCATTTTACTTTATTTTTTCATTCCCATATCCCCAGTGCCCACCAGAAGGCCTTATGCAAAGCAATGTGTTTATTCAATTGAATTAAAAGGTTGTAAATAAAATTGTTCAAGGAATACTGCCCCCACCACAATAGACAGAATAATAGTCAAACTACTGAGAAGGAGAATCAGTCATAGAAAAATGAGGACAAGTAAACCCAGTGCTGTGATGGGAATTCCATGAGCTAACACTTCTATAATCCTTTGGCTGTCAATTTGGTCTGATCACTTTTCTCTGCTTTGATGGGACAGTTTATATCAGTGTGGTGTCCACCATATTTATACATCTTGACAAACTGAGAATTAGGGAGAACTTTTCCCATGACATTGTTACCCCACCTTTTTTGTCCAAATCAAGGTACTTTCCTTGGAGCCTGCCTATTTAGGGTGGAGTATCTGTGTTCCTAGGTCAGTAAGGAATCCCTCAGAAGAGGGGGGCTAGCATATATCTTCTATCTATGGGAAGTAGGAGGAGCATAGAGACTTAGTTGTAGCCATCCAAATTGGAAGTTGTTACCGAAGAAACCTAGCTCCAAGTTGACTGTGTTAAGTGGGCTTTTCTCTAAGAAAGTGCCTAAGTTATATTCCTGTATATACCACCTAGGAGGAAAAAACAAAGAATCCATCCAAGGCCTCACAGCATTGGATGCTTCAATTTTCAGTGTAGGTCATGTTGCCCACATTATCACCCACAGTTGAGACCATGTGAGGGATGTAAATGTTTGCATCTCTCAAAAGTCACCTCATCTCCTTTCCATCCAGCCAGTAGATGAGAAGAGTAAATGCCTGGATTGCCCTGGAAAGAGGGAAAATTATCCCATTTACAAACTGACTTGATGAGAATAAGCTTCTGACCTTACAGCAAATACCAAGCAGGATAATGATCATTAAAACAATTCCACGGTGCTGAAAGTGAGGTCACTGCCAGCGAATATGTGATGCTCAGACCATTATATGGCCCATTCTATTTGATAATAGCAGTGGCCTCCCACAGAACATAAGCATCATCATTATTACTTCTATAGTAAGGATCTATTTAGGATGTTTCAAGGTCCAGCAGGTGGAGGTTTGGATGAATAGCTTCTGGACAGAGCTCTACAGTTTCAAACAGCTCCCTCCCTGGAGCTCCTGAGAGTCTTTCATCCTAAACCAATAATCTGGGCACAAAGTTCCCACCTTGAGGCCAACACACCTGTTTCCCATGTGATAAAACACTCTTGGAGGCTGGAAACTAGCTGTAGCTCAAGTTTCTTATGAAGATGAGGTGGGGCAAGGTTAACCTCACAAGAATGCTATTGGGTCATCATATCATATCATGTCATATCACACCATATCATATCATGTCATGTCATGTCATGTGACATCATATCCTATTGTATAATATTATATCACATCGTATCATATATCATATGATACTATACAATATGATATGACATGACATAACATGATATAACATATAACACAACATATATCATATTGATGTCCTTTTTAAGGTGTAGAGGAAGGATGGGAGAGAGAGAGAATTTAGAACCAAAATTTTTTAATGAACGTTTAAAAATTTAAATTTAGTTGGGAAATATTTAACAAAATAAGAATATATTTTAACAATTTTTTAAAAAATCACTACACAAGAAAGTCTAATGGGAAAATGCTGCTCTTTGCAAAAACAAAAAAAACCCCTCAAACATGTTTGAGAAACCCAGTTCCTCAACATTTGTCTAATGGGTGTTTTCTATCCTGCCCCTTGGATCTACCTCCTCTTCAATCTGCCAGACTATACTGATAGGACATGCCCTTTTTGATACAAGCATGAGGGTGGAGAAATGGGGACTGAGGTAGGGTGGGGAATACACAATACAATCCTTTTCTTTGAATTCCTTGGGTTTAGGTAAACATGGTCTCACCTGTTCCAGGTTGCTTTTCCCAGGATCATGCTATGATCATGGTCTGAGAGAAAACCTACTATTAGCACACTCAGGGACGAAGGGCAGATGAGCTGTGGGGCAGAAAGGCAGCAGATATTACCAAAAGCCTGAGAGGAGAAAGAAAATTTTCTCCCATGCTGAGGCTGCCTTCAGGCAGAAGATACAAACAGAGGAAAGCCAGGCATATATACTGGTGTTCTCTATATTGGCTCATACACTGGAAATGCAAAATTGCTTTTTTTGTAGAGAAGACCTCTTTTGGAACAGAACAGTGCAGTTCTGGAGAATCTGGTCACATGAGTTGCTTTCCTTGCATGTCTGTGTTTGTGTTTACCTGTGGTGTTTGTGCCTCTGAAAAAGTCTGATGTGTTGAGCCATCCTCTGAACTTCCTTAGTTCATAGATGTAAAGAACACTAAGGGATCTAGAATAATGACTCTAGGTTACCAGGTTAACTAATTAGCATGTATTTATCAAGTACCTGCTTTGGGTCAGCACTATACTAGCTTTTGGACAAACAATTCCTACTCATAATGAACTTGCATCCAAATGGGAGACACAACAGTACATATAAAGAATATATGCAGGTCGGTGATTCACCAGATTCTTTCTGGAAGGCACTCATCATCCATTTCCTTCTTCAGGCTGAGTATTCTCCATACCTTCCCCAATGTTGTTTCTATTCTCCTATTCTCCACTGGTCCTCATGCAAGAATTTCCCCAAATTGTTCTCCTTCCCAAACTCTGGTTTGTGGATTTCTTGACACACAAAGTTACTCTACTTTTGGTTTTTTCCAACCTTTCTTTTTGAATAAGGTTCAACATTTCACTTCCATATTCCAGTTATCATCTCTACACAAATTACTCCCAAATCCATATATTCAGCCCTGATCTTTTAGCTTTAGTCCCACATTTCCAAGGGCCTAGTGGGTATCTTCACCTGGATGTCCCACCTGCACCTCAAACTCAACATATCTACAAATAAATTCTTCACCTTACCCCTAGCTTCCCCAAACCTGCCCCTCCATCTTCATTTTCTGTTGATGGAAATATCATCCTTTTAGAAACTAGATATAAAATCTTGGTTATCTGACTCTTTGCCTCACCCCTCCTATCCAATAAATCACAAAATCCTGTCAATTCTATCTTCATGTCATCTCTCTGATGTATCTGCTCTTTTCCTCTCCCTCTACTACCACCCCAATCAAGATCCTCATCCCCTTTAGCTTGGACTATCATAATAGCCTCCTAATTGATTCCACAGTTTCCAAACTCTTCCCTCTCCAATCTATTCTGAAAAGGTTGCCAAAACAACCTTCCTTAGTTTGCTTATCTAACCATGGTACTCTCATGCTCAAAAATCTTCAATGTTCCCCACTGCCTATAAGAAAAAATACCAACTCTTAGTTAGGCATTCAAGGCTTTCCGCAATATGGTCCCAAGCTACTTTTCCAGACTTACTTCAGAACATTGCTCACCTTTATGCACTCTTAAGTTCTGACCATATCAGAACTCTCCACTTTCCTTCTGTCATCTCTTGCCACCATGAACTCTCACAGAACACTTCCTCCTATTCCTCCACATCTCCACCTGTTGAAATCCTTCTTTTCAAAATCCAGATCAGTTACTACCCATACCAGGAAGACTTCTCTGACCACCTTCACTAAAAGAGTTCTCTTCTTCCTCAAATTACTCTAGAGTACTTCAACTGAATCTTTCCCTTGCCCCTTTCATTTTCCACATTTCGGAATACTGTAGCATACCATACTATGGAATATTTGTATGTGTTTTATAGCCATCCTAACAGACCAAGTAGACCTTGGGCAGTAGGGTATGTGCCATTTTCATCCTTGTATTCCTAGTGCAGAGTACAGGGCCCTATATTCAGTGGATATTTAATAAAAACTTACTGAATTGTTGACATGACTTAACTGGAATTATTTCAAATGAGTCAGAAACCAGTTGAGATCCACATGCCTTGACAGCCCTGGGTATTTTGGGAGGTCCCAGGGAGCTCCTGGGATTTGCTCCTCTTGGTCCTATGTAGGGCTCCCATCTCTTTTCTTTTCCTTCTTGATTGTAGGGCACTGGACAAGTCATCTAACTTCTCTACACCTCAGTTTCCTCATCTGTAAGAGATGGAGGTTGGAATCTAAGAATTCTAATGTTCAGCTTTGACAGTCTGTACATCTCTCTATGTCTGTGGCTGTGTATTCCTTCCAGTTCTTACCCTTTTCCACATATTACAGTCCTGTTAAACTGACCCTCTTATTTCTCACATGAAACTATACTTTGTACTGGCTGTCAATAATAACATTATTATTATTAACAATAATAATAAATAGCATTTATGTAGCACTTTAAGGTTTGCCTTTACAGTTTGCCTGGAATAAATGTCTTTTCACCTCTACCTCCTAAAGTCCCTATTTCCACCAAAGCTCAACTCATGAACCACCTGCAAGTGGCCATCGCCAATCCCATATGCTAATACACACACATTATCTTGTATATATTTTGTATATATGTGTATGTGTGTGTACATATGTGTATGTTGTCTCTCATGATTGACTCTAATCTCTGTGAAATCAAGGACTATTTCCCATCTGTCTTTGTAGGCCCAGTACCTTTAATAGTTGGAATTTAATAAATGTTTGTAGATTGAGTGAATGTGTGCCCTTCCCTCTGCATCATCTCTCCCTATACCTCCTTCGAGGCCCAACCCCAGTTCCACTTCCTCTGGGAATTTTTCCTAAACCATCCTGGACAACACTGGTCTGTCCTTTCTCTGATCTCCTTTCAAGTATTCAAGTTCATGCTTTTATAATTTTAATATATAATTTAATAAATTTTTATTTGTTTGCTTGTTTGGGGAGGCAATTGGGGTTAAGTGATTTGCCCAGGGCCACACAGCCAGTAACTTTGGCAGTACTTTGAACCCAAGCCTTCCTGACTCCAAGACCAACTCCCTCTCCACTATGCTTCCCTGCCTCTCACCTCACTACAAGTATTCTTATTCCTGTTTTATAGATGATGAAACTGAAACTCATATTTCATGTTGAAATTATCTGCCCGGGGTCATATGGACTATAACCAAGGTAAGATGCATTGGTTTCAATGTACTCTGCTTCCTTTGTTGGGAGACCTATGGGAAATAATATTGGTAAAACATTTTGTAAACCGATGTATCATATAAGTGTCAGCTACAGAGGATATAGAGAGAAGCCCTGAAACCCACTGGAAGGGGAAAAGTTCCACACGAAGCCAAACTGGGGAGCCATTGGACAAAGACTTGGCTTCCCTTTCCTTCTTGCTAGAAAGGTTTGCAATACTGTGTCATGAACTCTCCCCAGCCTCAAACAGCCTGTTCTAAGCTAAGACTTTAACATAACATCATGAGTGTAAAGGGATGGCCTGGGGCCAGGGAAAGAGCTCTAGACCAGAAGTCAGGAGACTCAGATAGGGGCCAGACTTCACCATTTATTTGCTATGTGACCTTGGGTAAGCCACTTTCCCTTCTATGAGCCTCCTATAAAATGCAAGGATTGGACTTAATGTTCTCCAAGGTCCCTTTCCAGCTTGAAATTCAGCAAACTATGAACTACAAGTCACCTCCCTTCTGGAAGGCCCTTGTAGGATAAAGATAATTCTTGTCCTGCCTACTTTTGGGGGTTGTTAGGAAGATTCAGTGAGATAATGAACAAGAAGGGCCTTTTTAAACTATAGAGCACTGACCCCACACATAGCATGGTATAATAACAATAATTATAATAATAAGCATTATTATTATCGTAAACAAATCACTCTCTTGAGCAAATCCCAGAAGTGATTCCCCAGCAATGACAGGGTTAAGAGTTAAGACTGTGTTCTCTCTCTCCCTTTTTTCCCTCCCTTTTGAAATGGCTCCCTGGTTCCAGAATGACTCTCTGCTTCCCCTCTTAATCTGTATTTTACGAGTGAGAAGCTTTGCATTATGCAAATCGTTAGATAGGAACAGGTGACATTTCAGCAAAGAGCGGTTGCAGCAGTGGGCCAGGCTGGGCCTGGGCTGCTGATTTATACATTAGTATTTGTCACAAGGATTGTAAGGGCTTCCGGCTGCAGCCTGCAATTGGCTTTTTACTCCTTAAGGTGGAAGCTTTGGCAAAACATTTCTAAGGACCTGCCTGAGGATTGCCTATCTGTGTGTCCAAGACATAGGTAAGGCTTGTTCTGAGTTGTCTATGCCAAGCATCACGTTCACTTTTCTGTTGACTTTACATTCATCAAATCAAAATTGTAGGATCTTAGCATAACGAATCTTAGAAGCACAGCATTTTTGAGCCTTTAGAATAATAGGATTAGACTTATAAGAAACTTCTGGAGGTCAAATAGCCCTGGCCCTTCTTTTTATAGAGAAGGAAACTGGGAAACAGATTTGCCTAAGTACACCCTGGGAGTAAGAAGGAAGGCTGGGATTTTAATTGAGGTCTTCCAGTTCTTATGACAACATCTTTCCTCCTAAAACCTTAAAATCACAATATTTTAGAGCTAAGAAGGACTTTAGAGATTGTTTAATCTATGCATTCTTAACCTTTTTGTGCTATAGACCCCTTTGAAAGCCTGGTAAAGCCTATGAACTCCCAACAATAATCTTTGTTTATTTGTTTTAAAATTCATAACCAAAAGAAATGCTAGATTTCAGTTAAAGGCTAGTGAAAATAAAGATATAATTTTTCCTATCCAGGATGATGGACCCCATGAAATCTAACTATGAACCCCTTTAGGTGGTGTCTGTGGACCCCCATTAAGATCCTCTTGTGTATTCTAACCTTCTACCTAACACAAGAATCTTCTCTACCTCATTCCTGTAGGGTGGTCATTGAATGGCCTTTTGGTCATTTCCAGTGGGGGGGGGGGCTCCCTGTTATCCAATAGCATGATGGAGTGGAAAGTGTGTTAGATTTGGAGTCCCTGGACTTAAGTTAAAATCTTGGCTCCTCTGCATGGTATATGACCTTGGACTAGTCCTTGAAATTCTGGGCTCCCATAAAATAAGGTGGTTGAGCTAAATGACCTCTAAGATCCTTTCCAGCTTTGAAGTTATGCTCTCTTCCCATCCCCACCAACCTGATGATTCCATTGTCCAGCTGCTTTCATTGTGAAAAAGGCCTTCCTTATATTGAGTCAAAATCCTTTATAGCCTCCTATCCCCCTCTACCCACCCAGTGTTCTTAGAGTTGCCCTTTGGGACCAAGTAGGGTAAGCGTAATCCCTCTTCTCCATGACGGTCTTTCCAAAATTGAAAGATAATGATACCATTCTATCCCAAGCTTTCCCTTTCTACAAGCTGAACAAAGCCACACATGTAAATCAAGTGATTCCCCAAAGCCATGGCTAAGATTTGGGGAGAGCATTTTTGCATTAGTAATCAGTCCTGCTTCAGAATAACGCATCAGTCTCCTCTTTCCATTGGTGACTGTCTGAGGGCAATAGAAGAGAAAAGATGCCTGGAGCAACACAAACACTAACCATATTTCTTTCATTTTCTAGTGACCTGATACATTTCATTGTCTTCCCTGTGGATTCCTTCAACCATCTCCTGATTGGAATTGAAAACAGAAGAGCCTGACATGAATTCTCTGTGCCTTCCTTGGGCATCAAGCCCTCCCAGTTCCCAACAGTCTGCTTGAGACTCTGACTTCAAGATGCCAAAGCATGTTTGCTTGGAGAAACACTGCATTTCAGAGCTGTCAGGGAACCTTCAGCAAGGGTCTGGTTTTCTGGAAATTATTGAGCCCAAATTTGCCAAATGCAGATTGATTGCACAGCCTTATTGAAGTCTTTAGTGGCAATTTCGACCATTATTCCTCCTGTGGACAGTTTTGCTGTGAAGTAAAAGGGGACTGTAGGGAGAAAGATGAGGAGGCTGGCTCCAGGGCTCGATGAGCAGGACTTACAAGAATGATAGACTCTTAGAATGTCGGAGCTGATCCTCACAGACCATCTAATCCAATCGTCTCACCTGACTGGGGAGGTAACAGAAGTCCAGAGAAGAGACTTATCCAAAGTCACAGCTCTAGTAAGTGGTACAGAGAAAATTCAAGCCTTCTCTAGTCGTCTGACTCCAGATGCAATACTTTTTCCACTCTGCCATCCTTCCCTCACACCAGTCAGTGCCCACATTCACTCACGTCTAACCATTTAGACTGAATTGACCAGCCACACAATCCCTTCTAGAAGGTCACTTACTGGCTACCAACTAGTAATTGATTAAAGAGACTACTTTCTTCCATCAAAACTGGGGTTTAATTTGTATACTTGGACACGGGACTAAGCCTGTTTCTTAAATAGCCCCAAATATAGCTTCATTTTCACCATCTTCTTTTTATCCACAGTTCTGTGTATCTCAGTTTCATCCCTTGTGTGTAAAATGTAAAATAGTATAGCTCCATAGTATAAGGAAAAAAGCATGGGGTTCAGAGTCAGGAAAACTGCATTCAAACTCTAGCATCTTTGTATGACTTTGACACCCTGTATGACTTTCACACCTCTGGAACTCAGTTTCCTCTTCTGTCAAATGGGTATAATAATACTTGCCCTGTCTTATTCCCTCCAAGAGCTTTTGTGAGAATCCTACGAGCTAATAAATGTGAATTGCTTTGACATACAGAAAACATTGAATAAATGTTTATTGCTTCACTGGCATGAAGAAGAAAATACCAGTGAATGCACAAGACCTGTCGTCACAAGGGAACAGTAGGAAAAGTAAGAAGAAATGCATAGTACTCTCACCATCTGTAAAAAGGGGAGGATAATCTTTGCCTTGAACATTTCACAGAGAATTGAAAGAAGTCATAGGTTTGAATATGCTTTGGATATTATAAAGTATAATGCAAATATGAGATAATCGTAGTGGTGATGAAGATAATGAAGAAGAAAATATTACACTCAAGAGTGAAGTGATAAATTGTTCTACTATGCAATATTCTCCTGTGATGTTTTCATTGCATGAGCAACATGGTTCACTGGAAAGAGTGCTGAATGAGGAGCCAGGAGACATGGGTTTGAGTATTGGCTCAGCAAGTCCCTTCCCCTTTCTAGCACTCAGTTTAATTATCTGAAAAAATGATTCAACTAGGTGGATGCATGATTTCTTAGATGTCTTTCAACCCTGAATACTGTAATGTTATTAATCTCATTGTTTCAAGTCAGAAGACCTGGGTTGGAGTGTAACTCTGCTATTTCCTAATGGTACAACCTCAGACAAATCTCTTAACCTCTCTGAGCCTTACTTTCCTCTGTAAAATGGGGAGAATAATATTCCCATTACTACCTCACAAGGTTATGGTGAGAAAAGTGCTTTGTAACCTTTAAAACTCTATAGAAATAGGAATTGTCTTACATCTTTAAATCTCTCAGGGGACTTGGCCGCAGATAGAGCCCTCTGCTGGACAGGCTGCCTATTAGGTGCTGCAGTGTCGCTATCCATGGTGCTGATCAATTTTCTTCCTTACACTATGTCTCTCTGTACATTGGTCCTATTCTACAACGACAATTTTAAACAAACCAGTCTCCTGATTGATTCTGGCACCAAAATTCAAGTTGCCATGCATTTTTAGTTCTAATGTGAGTGTCTTGGTCATAGATATTGCCCTGATATACTTGTTTCTATGGGTGTCCGATCCTGGACACAGATCGCTTGGGTAAGGGTCTCTGAAATACCAGATTCTAGTCCAGGGTTTCTCTTCAAAAATCAAGCCACTGACTTTACAGCCTGGGTCATGTCCAATATTCAGCAATCATGCCTGGGATCTGAGCTAATCTTTGAACTTAGTGGAGTGTTTTGTTGCCCTTAAGGTATTATTTGAGCCTACATCTCCGAACCCCAAATATTTCCCCCACCAGCTTCTCTTCATGCTTAAAATTCCACCATTAAAGTTTCACTCACTTGAGGCAACTCCTTTTTATAAACACTTCTTTATTGACATCCACTTCTGGAAGCGAAAACCTATTTGTCAGTTTATTTCTTTTATTTTTATGAGGCAGATAGGTAGAGTAGAAATAGTGCTAGAATTGGAGTCAAGAAATCTGTGTTTAAATCCTGAATTCAACATTTGCTAGCTGTGTGACCTTGATCAAGTCATTTAATCTCTTTGAGTCTGAGTTCATTCATTGTATAATGGAAATAATACTTGCCTTCCCCTGTCTTCAAGGGCTCTTGGGACAAAGGAGTTTTGTAACTTTAAAGTATGATAGAAATGGAAGCTTAGATACTATCTATTTGAACCCTTCATTGTCTTTCCAAATGAAGGAACTGAGGCTTAGATGAGGGAACTGCTTTGCCCTAGTTCACACAGGTGGCAAATGTCAGAGTCGGGATTTTAACCCAGGTCTTCTGGCTCCAGATCCAGGACTTTTAGTAGACAATAGGTCTATATAGACTCAGTTTGTTACCAAACCACTGCCACCACCTTGACTATTTCTCCTCAGAACCTGTTAGGAGCAGTCCAGAATCCTAACTCCAATAACAATAGTAATAGCAATACCTCCTATGTTATTTAACTTGTTTCTATTCTGGCCTTTAAAGACATCACTAAGGGGAACAACTCTTGTAGAGAAAGGGCTCACCATCACTGCCACCACCACTTCCACTGATGACAGGCAAACCTAAGAGCCCTGGGAAAAGCAGTGAACACACACACACACACACACACACACACACACACACACACACACCAGAACCCTGGTCCTGATTCCAGCCTGACCCTCTTAGTTGTAGTCTATGGAAACAACTCTTGTGGGGATAAAGCTTGCCACTTCCTCAGTAAATGCCACATCCTCCACCTTCTTAACAGCCAAAACTACTGAAATCTTGGAACAATAAGTTCTCACCACCAAAGTCTTTGGCACTGCCAAAAGGGTTCAACATTAGAACACTTTATGATTTTATTAATAAATATTATATCAAAGAAGATACATTAACATCTGCTTTGTAGCTATACCCTAAGGACCATTGGGTCTTTCTGATGGGGTACCTGGGGTCTAGGTCAAACCAACTTGTAAAACCAGTCTGTGAAGTTGTAATTTGTCCTTTCCCACCCTTGAGCTCTGCCCCTTCTCCCTATCTCACACTCCACCTAGGCAACACCCTGTGACCCCTTTGTTCTTACTTAATCTCTTCATTTCTTCTGGGCCTTTTACAAGTTTTACAAGTTGGTTTGACCTAGACTCCAAGTACCCCATCATTTCCAGCTAACTTCCAATTGAAATTTCCCATATGTCTTGTTCCCCCTGTTAGACTGTAAGCTCCTTGAGAGATTTTTATGGGAATCTGCTTTCAGACAGTATGCACTGAGTAAATTTTTTTCATTCTTTCCCATTTCTGATAGGATGTCTTTCAAGTCTGGCTTGGAGTAGAGGGGACTAACTTCATTGGGGAAAAGGGCACAGTGTAAGCCAGATAGCATAGAGGAATGAGAATAGCAAAAAACAACTCATTTTTATGGGGTTTTAAAGGTTACAAAACACTTCTTATAAAGTAGAAAGGGCAACCATTTTCAGATGAGAAAACTGAGGCTATATTAGAACAGAAGGGACCTTAGATACTATCTATTTGAACCCTTCATTGTCTTTCCAAATGAAGGAACTGAGGCTTAGATGAGGGAACTGCTTTGCCCTAGTTCACACAGGTGGCAAATGTCAGAGTCGGGATTTTAACCCAGGTCTTCTGGCTCCAGATCCAGGACTTTTAGTAGACAATAGGTCTATATAGACTCAGCCTAACCCTGACAGCCTCTCCAGCTTCCTTCCCTGCTGCTCCAATAACCAAGATAACCAAGATGATTGGATTTTGCTCCAGCAAGACAAGCCTTCTCATGGCTTCCCAATAATGCCATCAACATCCTCTTTCTGATACTTTATTCATCTTTTATCAAGGCCTCCCTTCTATGTTCCACTTGCCTAACTCCTTTCTATTCTTCAAGACCTAGTTCAATCCCTCTATCCAGGGAAGTCTTTCCTGACCACCATAACACATGGATTTTTATCTCCCTCCCTTTGAATTCATATAGCTCTTATTGTATTGCTTACTAGGCATTTATGATACGCAAATCAATTCTGTTATTTGTCTTTTTCTATATATCTGTTTAATCTCTCTAACTGATCTTTGAGATCCCGCAGGATAGGGGTGTTATATGTCATTATTGTCAAATCTATAGCTGACATGAAACTGAGAGGGATGGCTAATGTGTTGAATGAGAAAAGCAAGGTTTCAGCAGGCTGGAATGATGGACTGAAACTAATAAGATGATATTTAATGGAGGCGAATGTAAATTCCCTGTATCTGGACTCAAAAAAAAAAATCAACCACATAAGAATAGAATGGAGGAGATATGACTAAATAGTAATGTATGTGAAAAAGATCTATGGATTTTAGTGGACCAGGAGCTCAGTGCAACATGGCAGATGGGAAAATGTCTGCTGGTATAGGCTGCATAAAAGGAGACAGATCTTAGAGCAAGAGAATTGATAGTCCTACTTTACATTGTTCATAATATATATGATGAAACAGAGAAGTGACATAGTGAATAAAGCACTGGGCCTGGTGTCAGGAAGACCTGAGTTCAAATTTGACATGAGATGCTTACAAGCTGTGTTACCTTGGGCAAGTCATTTAACCTCTGCTTGCCTCAGTTTCCTCATCTGTAAAATAATAATAGCACCTATCTCCCAAAGCTGATGTGAGGACAAAAAAAGATATTTGTAAAGCATTTAGCACAGTGCCTAATATGTAGTGGGTGTTTTATAAATGCAATTATTATCATTGCTGTTCTTGTTTCTACATCTGAGTAATGGGAAACTAGGAAAAATCACAAGACAGCAGATTTTGACTCACTATAAAGAAGAACTTTAATAATTGGGGCTAACAATGGAAAGGGCTACTTCATAAAGTAGTAACTTCCTAATTACTGGAGGTCAAAGAGGCTAGATAACTCCTTTCCTGGAAAGCCGTGGCAGGAGGTCTCACCTAGAAAGGAAAGTTGAGCTAGATCCCTTCTGAAAATATGGGATTCTATAATTACTCATCTTTGTGTCCCCTTAGGACCTAGTATAATTTGGGTCATATACTATGTAAAAATAAATTTTATTGCATAATTAATTGACTAATATTTGAAAAAATCATTCTGACATCCCTCCCCAGCTTTGTTGTTCCTTTGAGAGAAGTTACCCCATTCTTTTAACCTCTTTCCACCTAGAATCATGTTTATAATGGTCTTTCACTCTCCCTACCTCTCATCCCATTCTACTTCCTTTATTTCCAAAATATCACCAGTCATTTTCTCTGCTTAGGTTCACTGAATATTGTGGACATGTGATTCTGTCCCAGAAACCCCAATTTATCCAACACAATGACCCTCTTTTTGGGTCCCTTGCTAGGAACCAGGCTTGGGTGAATGTAAATTTGCATCCTTTAGACTGAGATAACAGCCACACTTCGGATATTATTTATGATTTGCTGAACTCTGGTATTGTCCTTGGGGTTGGGAAGTCATAGCGGGAAATCATGATCCCTGTCCTGAGGGCTGAGAGACTCCATAAAACAGTCCCAAGAAGACATAAGAATGTCCAATTCTTGATTTCCATTCCCCATCATCCTCCCACACCTCTCTTGTGCACTTTCATTAACTCAGAGAATGCTGGGACAGCGAGAGGTGAGGTGGGGAGAGGGGTGTGTGATGTGCTACATAGAAAGCAGTAGAGTAGGTAAGCATTCATAACTACACAAAAATGAATTATCATTTAATTTATTCAATTCAACAATAACTTGTATCTTTATAGCACTTTAAGGCTAACAAAAGTCCTTCCTTACAACAACTCTGTCAAGTGGGGAATATAAACTTTATTATCCTCGTTATAAAGATAAGAAAGCTGAGGTGAGGTGATTTAGCCATAGTTACATGGCTAGTAACTGGAAGAGTCGGAACTCAAACCCAGCCCTTACTCCAAGTCCAATGAGTCTTCTTTATAATAGATACTTCATCTATCATCTCATTTGACTCAAATACAAACCTTTTAGGTCCAAGGCAAAACTAGGACTTTTGCCACTACAACAGGCAGTCTCTCAATACCAACAATCCAATGAGAACAAAGAATAAGCATCTGTTTTCTTCAGGGGATTGTGCATGACAGTAGAGATAGAGAGATTTAAAATGGCAGATCCTGCTGTCAAGGAGCTTCCAATTGAATGAGTGGGCTTGTTGTCAGTTATTCAGTCATTTCAGGCATGTTGGACTCTCTGTCACCCTATTTGGGATTTTCTTGGCAAAGATACTGGAGTGGTTTGCCATTTCCTTCTCTAACTCATTTTACAGATGAAGGAACTGAAGCAAACAGGGTTAAGTGACTTGCCCAGGGTCTCAGGGCTAGTAAGTGTCTGAGATTGGATTTGAACTGAGGTGTTCCTGACTCCAGGTCCAGTGCTCTATCTAGCTGCCCATTGGTTCATAATACTCACTTTGCAAATGAGGAAATAGAATTTCAGGAATAGGAAAAGCTTGTCCCAGGCAAGGAGGGGCAAAAAATGAGAATTCAAACCCAAGACTTGACTCTATGCCCAAGGCTATTTTCATCACAGAATCATGTCTATCAAACCTAACTACCAAGTGCTGTGTCCTTCTAGACCTCACACTAGCTTGAATTGACTCCTGGATCCTGAAGGGAAACAAAGAATTCTGACAACCTCTTGGAAGGTATTAGGATTTAGGTGGCTGAATTACTTTATGTAGGTTTTCCCTGAAAATAATCCATGAATGGAAGAGGTATCTTTAAGTATGAAAATACTTGGTTTTCCTCAGATTATCTCCCTGAAGACCTCTGAGATTTCCCATATCCAGACACCTAGCCATTTATCTTATTTCTCTTCCAGTGAATACTTTGTTGGACCATTAACATGCAAGTTAAATTTTTTTTAAATGCCTAGGAGAGGTCAAACTGAAGAATGAGAGTCTGGGGGTGGAGGAAAGAAACAATTCTGGGTGAAAGCATCAAAAACAGTCCCATGGAGGTAGTCAGTCAATAAGCACTAATTAGTGCCTACTGTGTGCCAGGCACTGTACTGGGGATATAAAGAAAGGTCATAAATATTTCGTGCCCCCCAAGGAGCCCACATTCTATTTGTGAGAGACAGCAAATAAATGGTTTGTTGTTGTTTACTCATTTTCAGTCATATCTCACTTCGTAATCTTTTTGGGCAGTTTTCTCAGCAAAGATACTGGAGTTACCTACAAGATATATGCAGCATAGACGGAAGGTCATTGGAGAGAGGAAGGCATTACAGTTGAGGGAGGAGGGAGAGGTAACCAAAAAAGGTTCCCTACCGATAGTGGTACCTGATTTGGTTCTTGAAGGAAGAGAAGGATTTCTTTCCGGAAAAGGAGTGTTCTCTGCAATATACCAAATTCTTCTTGAGTAAAAGGCTTTGAAAATATAATGAGTGCTCATCTTCTTGTAATTTCTGTGTGATCCTGACCTGAGAGAGGTGATTAGACTAGAAGACCTCTTAAAAAAGAAGTCCCTCCCCCTCTCACCTCTCAGGCCCTGTGATTCTAGGAACCCTTCAAGGAATAGGCTTGGATCACCATTTGTGCCCCATAGAAAGGAGCCTGTAAGTTATCTTAGGGTTAAACAGAAGTTGTGATGGGTAAAGTGAGAGAATAGGAAAAAAATAAGGCACAGAGAGGGAAAGAGGGCTGCCCACAGCATCACAGCCAATCAATAGGGACTATGAGACAAAGTTATTACTCCTTTGTAAGAGAGCTCACTCCTTTTAAATATACATTCTTCTCTGACTAATGCTGTAATGCTTTGACAATGCCTGTATAGACCAAATAAACTTCCCCGCTCCTCATTTTCCTCGCCGTGAGGAATATGCCTATCACCAGCGAAGAGAAGACGTGTTCTTTTCAAGTACCTCTTTGCAAGGCCCTGACATTTAAGATGAAAAGGAGAGGAAAATGTTCCTGGCTGCTAATAGTATATGGTTCAGGTACAGAATTAGCATTAGAAAAGGCAACACTTTCTTTCTTATCATTTCCGAGAAGTCCGTGTCCAATGGCGCTTTGCTACCCTTCAAATGCTTCCCATCCCATTGTCTGTTGTCAATAATCACTTACCTTCAGTCTCATAAATGTCACTCTTTGGATGCTCATAAACAGCCCCGTTCCCTTTTTAAATTAGCAAGTAGGAATATTTATGGGTTTCTATTAAGGATAATGGGTGGGGGGAGTAGAGGGAAGGAGAATACAGAACAAGCTGGATATGCAACCAGCCTTTGGGTACAAAGATAATGTTCCTGGCACACGGTCAGAGAGAGGTGCCCTTTGAGTTGTAGGGGTGGGGATAAATATGCACTGAGACATTCCCAGTCTCTTCCTCTGGCCCCTTGAGACAAGGGCACGCATTTCAGAATGGAGTGGATAAGTTTAAAGCTTGGTCTGGGGCCAAGATCAGAGTCCAGACCATGACAAGGATCAGCATTCATTTTGTGACATCCAATCAGGAATTTCTAGGCCTAGGATCAGTTCTTAACATGGTCCTTGCATCAGGACATGGCAATAACCTGGGGTCCATGAATTCTAAGGAAAAAAATTGATATCTGTATTTCAGTTGGTTTCTTCTGCAATAAGATATATTTTATTTCATTATTTTAAAAACATTGCTCTGAGAAGGGGTCCAAAGAAGGGGTACAAAACACAAAGAAATGAAGAAGCCTGACCTAGAATCATGGACCATGTTAAGGGTTAGGGTTCGGTCTAGGCCTGGCCCTCACCAATAATGAGCCTGGATCATTGCCATTATTAGTTCTAAACATTTTTAAAATTTTCATGATTTTTTTCAAGGGACTGGGAAATTCTCAGGTTATCCAAACCTTCACCTCACCTGGCACTTCTCACACCTTCCACAGGTATCACCAGACTGAACCCATGTGCCAGGATCAGAACTGGAAAATAACTTAATTTCCACTTAACAAGCCATGTGATCCACTTTCACTTACTCTGTGACCTTGGGAAACCCACTTAACTCTGTGAGCATAAACCCTATCATCTGAAAAATGGGATAATGCTATTTACAACCATCAACTTCCTAAGCGTATTATAAAAACCCAATGAGATAATGGTTTTAATACACAGGGGAAAGAATAAGGGACTTGAAGTCCAAAGATCTGGGTTCCAATCTTGGTTATAGTAAGTGGCAGCACACTTTTATTAAGCCCCTCCTATATCAAAGACATTTTGAGTTTAAAAGGCCCTAGAACATAGAACATCAGAGCTGAGAGGGACCCTCAAACATTGATATTACAAAGACAAATCTTAATCTTTTCTTTTCTCTATGGACTCCTTTGGCAGTCTGATGGAGCCTGTTCAGAAGAACGGTTTTAAATGTATAAAATAAAACACATCAGATTGCAAAGGAAACCAATTCTGTTGAAATAAAGATGTAATTTTCCCCCTATTCTATTCAAGTTCAAGGATCCCCTGACATCTGCCTACTAATTCCTTGAAGGTCCAAGGACTCCTGGTTAGGAACCACTGATCCAGACCAGTGCCCTCACTTTATAGAGGGGAAAAACTGAGGCTCAGTGAGAGAAAGAGGTTCGACATAGTCCACATAGGGATCGTGGTCTAGAACTCGGCTCATTCATCTCCTAGTCCAGTGCTCTTTATAATATACCAGCGCCAACCATGCCCAGCCAGGGACTCCTCCCTAGGTTAACAGCTGCCAAGCACTCTAGAAAACCCACCGTCTCACAGGAAACAGATTGGCAACACTTGATTTCTAAATTGGCTAATATTCTTGCTTGCCAAAGTACATTAGTGGAAACTGCGGTCAAAGAGAGGATGCAGATGCAAGTGGGAAAGTGAGAAAAGCTACCCAAAGACAATAAAAGAGGTGAAGCACCCCACCACCACCACCACCACCACCCCAGGCATCCTCACAGCATATCTCAGTCCACTCAGTCATTCTAGGAGTTAAATCTCTTTACAATGATGTCATCATGAATGCTGCTCTGATTTCTGGGGCCAGTGGGGTTTCCTTTGTCAGTTTTTTGCATTGATGTTGGGTATCTGCTGCTGCATAGCTGTGGGCTGGAGGACACTGGGCTGGACTGGAGATCAAGAGACCTGGATTAAAGTCCCAGCACTTCCACTTACTCTGTGACTTTAGGAAACCTACTTAATCCTGTGAGCATCAGTGTCATCATCTGCAAAATGAGAATAATATTTACAACCACCAACTTCCTAAGGGTATTATAAAAACCCAATGAGATAATTCTTTTAATACATAAGGACTTTAATACAAGGGACTTGAAGTCCAAAGATCTGGGTTCCAATCCTGGTTCTAGTAATTACCTTGTGACCTTTAGTCAATCACAGAATTATATTAACAGAGACTCTCAAAGTTGGAAGGACTCAGAGTCAGTTGTTTGGCCCAACCCAAACATGAACAGGAATACCAGCCCCACCCCTCAATTTATCTCTTTCTGAGTTTGTTCCCTCATCTGTAGGTGGAGAAGGTGAGGGGAACCAGCATTTGTTAAGCACCAGGCACTGTACTAAGTGCTTTACAGAGATTATCTCACTTGATGCTAGATGCTATTATGATTTCCTATTTTACAGTTGAGGAAACTGAGGCAGACAGAAGAGGCACATAGCTAGTAAGTGTCTGAGGCTGGATTTGAGCTTAGGTCTCCCTAACTCTAGGCCCAGAGCCCTATCCATTGCACAACTTAGCTGCCTGGGTAAACAAGAGGTTTTGCCACCACAATCCTTTAAAGTCTGATAGGAGAAGCACTTTGTGAGTTATTGAGTCAGTGTGGTGTTGGGCTTGAGGTCAGGAAGCCCTGGGTTTGCAGCCTTCCTCGGACACTAACTATATCACTTGCATTTTCTGGTCCTCAGTTTCCTCATATGCAAAATGAAGTGGTTGGACACAGTGACCTCTGAAGTCCTTTCCAGCTGTAAATCTATGATCCTTAGTCCTGTGGAAATGTAAGCTATTATTATTAACAAAGTGTTCTATACACGTGGATTCTCATCGTCTTCATTACTGTTGTTACGATGATTGTTTACGAAATCTTTGTGGTGAGAGCCAAAGCGCGACGGGGGCTGGGGACACAGCGCAAAATCTCCTTAGGCTCCCAAGGCGCCGGGCGCTGCTTGCCCGCCTGGCTCCATCTTGCAGACAGGATTAGCTCTTGTAGCTTCCTGGGCTTGCGAAAGCGATTCCACCTTAAATGGGTTTTTATCAAACTGTGCACTGGTGAGCTCATGCTAATATTGGCTCCAATAAAGAGCAAATGAGTGCCGGGCTCGACTCGTCTTATCGCACAGTCAAAACTGATGGCTGCAGAAGTCATAAAGATCCTATTTAATCTCGTGCCTATCTATCACCGGGAACGTCTTTATCCTCTTTGTGCGGGGTAATATCTGCTCATTACGAAAGCAAAACAGATCTGGCATGAATAAAGGCGGAATGAAGTGCTCACTTTGATTTTGACAGCATGATCGGTGGACGCACTAATCTGTGAGAATCAAAGGGTCTAAATTATTCCATACCGGTAATTTGAGGGAACAGCTCAGAGCATCCCCCAGCTGCTTTCAAATATTGTGACGTGTCCTGATAAAACATCCCTCCCAATTTACTTGCTCTGCACTTGACTAATCTGTTAGAGAGCTCACGATGTCTAATCATGCCATCAGCACGCGAGAAGGAGTTCAATTGGAACTCAAATGAAAGGAGATTGGAGAACTATCCTCAATTGAAATTACATTTGTAAATGAGCCATAGTTTCTGTGCGGAGTGCGTTATGGTAAATCTGCCCAGAGAAGTCGTTAGCTGGAGGCAGCAGCGAAGCCAGCAGAGGCGAGGGGGCTGCCGGGTCTGTGCTCCATCTCCACCAGGTTGGAAGGGATGGCAGTGCATCACCCACCCACACCGACTCCCACCCCAGAGCTTGGCCCTGTTTTTTAAAGGGAGACACTGAATGCAGAGTTAGGGTGGAATGCCACAACTGTAGCCTCAAGGAAGCATAGGAGGAAGGGTAGGCAGTAGAGAGAATAGCTTGACTGTATCCAGAGCAAAAAGCTTAATGTCCAAGCTGTGACCAGTAGCCATCAGTCACAAACCAGCAAGGGCTGGATACCCAGTGTTTCCTTCTATACCAGTTGTCAGTAAACCATGACCTCTGACTCATCTCCCTCCACCCCACCCCAAGAGAAGGAATAGATTAGAAGCTGGTGTCAAGACCTTGTGATCAGTGCCAAACCCTCCAGAGTTCTCCATGCCTAAGATCAAAGCTCCTGGAACTCAAGAATTTCACATAGATACTCACGAAACAGGGTAGCAACAGTCATAGATACACATGGAAATCTATCTAGGACTAGGTCCCCAGAGCTGCTGCTATAATATAAAAGTGACCTCATTTGACTTTCTTATTAGAAGCATGAGCTCCCCTATTTTTATCTTCTGCCCATAAGTAGTCTCAGAGTAAAAGAAGGTTGGTGTCTTTATTAGGACTATTTGCTTCCTTCCTCTACAGCCCAGTGCCACTGGCTTCAACACTGGTAATGACAGTCCTTCCAAATCTGGTGCACCTCATGATCCAGAACTTTCCAAGGTGCCGCTCTGGTTTTAAATGACAAGGAAGCTATTCGCTGGCTATATGACCTTGGGAAAGACCATACCCCCAAGTGGAGCTCAGGTTCTGCTTGGGTTCAATCAGGGAGCAAGGCTAGACAGTCTCTGGGATGCCTTCCAGCTATGATATTATGTAAGAAAAAGAACTGACCAAGACTTCTAGCATAATTCTATCTATAAATGCACATGCTTTGGAGATGAAAGGGGTCTTACAGATCACTAAGCCATGTTACTCACTATGTAAATGTAGAAACTGAGTCTCAGAAGAAGAGTAAGAATGTGTTGGTAATGGGAAGAGACAAAGCTCAACCCCAAGTCTCCTGGTTCTGTATCCAGGACTGTTTTTAGTCCCAGTGGAAATTCCACCTTCTCCAAGAAGCTTTTTCTGATGCCTTTGCTATAGGTGATTTCTTATTTAACCTGGGGTGGATGTATTTATCTGAATGCTGTCTCTGCCGCCTCATTGTGAGTTCCGCGAGAGCAGGAATTGTGCTTTGCCTTTCCTTGTATCCCTAGGGCTTAACACAGAGCCTGGCACATAGTAGGCACTTAATAAATGTTTATTAATTGACTGACTATTGTGGCACCTGTCTAACCAAACTACTTTAAGCTTCTCACTCTGGTTTGAATTGGTTCCCAGTGAGTTGGTCTTAAAGGGAAGGCAGCCCAAAGAAACTGTTGCAATTATCCAGATGATTTAGACCAAAATCAATCAATGAATCCATTAACTAACATGTATTGGGTCCTTACTGTGCATAAATCCCTGTGTTGGGTGCTTGTGGGCTTGACTCCTCTACTTACTATTTGTGATTATGAGAAGATTCTTCCCCTTCTCATCTATCATTTTTTCCCTCTGTAATACGGAGAGGAGTGTGCAGTGTAATATTGGGGTCAACAATACTCATCTTCTTGAGTTCAAATCTGGTCTCAGACACCTCCTAACTGCGTGACCCTGGGCAAGTCATTTAAGCCTGTTTGCCTCAGTTTCCTCATCTGTAAAATGAGCTGGAGAAGGAAATGGCAAACCACTGTAGACTCTTTGGCAAGAAAACCCCAAAAGGGGTCATGGAGAGTCAGACTTGGCTGAAAAATGACACAACAACAACAATATGGGGAATTATCATGCTTGCACTACCTAAATCACAGGACTATAGTGAGGGAAGCTCTTGATTAGTCTTAAAATTCTAGTGATACAGGAATTGCTATTGTGATCTATTTTGAAATTTTTCCTTTTAATGATGAACTTAACATATGTCAACAAATATGAACATTTCAATATTCAAAGAAGTGGAAAGAGGAAACCAAACTTTTGTGATGTAAAATTTGGTTTTGTTATGGTTCAGTCATTTCAGTCACGTCCAGCTCTTCATGACCCCATCGGAGGTTTTCTTGGCAAAGATACTTCAGTATCTTGACTTCCTTCTCCTGCTCATTTATACAGATCAGGAAATTGAGGCAAATGCGGTTAAGTGACTTGCCCAGGATTATACAACTAGTAAGTTTCTGAGACCAGATTTGAGCTCAGGAAAGTGTCTTTGTTTGTTTTTTTTTAACAATTTTTTTAATCTGAACTTAAGAAATAAAACAAAGCATTTCCATAACAAAGTGAAATAGAACAGAGCATTGCATCTAAAACTGCAGACCCATCATTTTTCTATTCCTTTCAAATATATAACTGTTATCAAGCAACTTTCTATTTTTCCTCCTTATTTCCTCCTA
>NW_027185698.1:45795419-45799665 GCF_028583685.1 Petaurus breviceps papuanus | reverse complement strand
AAAAACTATATTGCTTTTCTGGGTCCCCCTATGAATTTCCTTCTTCTCTCTTTTGTGTATTATGATCTAATTTTCATTTTAAAAAATAATTCATCCTCTACTTATCTCCCCTGGAATTTTTTGGAATTATTATAACTTCATTTCATTCTTCTAAAATCATTATTATTATTATTATTTGAAGGGGTATAGTAGTACAGTAGAGTGGCTCTCTCAGCTGCTTTGACAGTGGACCAACCTGGTTAAAGCTCTGAGCATGCTCATTTATCTAGATAATAAATTGGTATGATGGCTGTTTTTTTAACATTTTTGCCAGATTCCTACCTTCCTTCTTCTTAGAGGTGGAGGACTATAGGTGTGGAAACTGTAGATAAAGGCATCCTTTTTTGATGTGTTGTTTAGCTGAACTGTCCTATTTTTAGAGGGACAGTTGGGAGATACCATAGAGCACAGAGAACTGGGCCTGGAGTCAGGAAGACCTGAGTTTAAAAATGGCCTTAGACATTTACTAGCTCTGTGACCTTGGTCAAGTAACTTAACCTGTTTGCCTCAGTTTCCTTAATTGCAAAATGGGGATAGAAATAGAACCTATTCTTAGGGTTTCTGTGAGGATGAAATAAATTAATACTTGTAGAGAGTTTAACACAATGCCTGGCACATAGTAGGGGCTATGATAGCTATTATTATTATTTATTCTTTGTTACAAGGAATGGCTCTCTGAGTAGAAAAGAAGTGATACACTGGGAAATGTGGGTGATATAAAAACAAAAGATATCAAAAAATTATTCTTTTAAAAAATTGCCAGGAAGGAAGCATAGCAACTACTGTCCCACCCTTGCAACAATATCTATGTGGCACTCCCCAAATTGGCTCCAGATCAGAGAGGAGACATTAGTCATGCCAAGTAGTCTCGAAGGGTGACAAGGAACAAGGTACATGAAAAGGCAACATACACCATAGAATATCAAAGCTGAGAAGAATTTCGGAAAATAAAACATGGAACCCAAGTGCTGGAAAAAGACAGCACACAGGACGCTAAAGTTGGGCGTAGAACATCTAGTTCAACCCTATCATTTTATAGAGGAGGAAACTGAGGCCTAGAAAGAGAAATTACTTTCCCAAGGTCATGTGGCTAGTAAGGGGTAGCAAGAGGGCTTGAACCCTAAGTTTCCTGTCTCCCAATACAGTTTTCATTCACCTATATTACACTGAAGACTGAAAAGGTAGCATAGTCCCAGACTGTGGCACACTTTTTACTACATAAAGTCTTCAAACTCAGCTTCTACGTCTCCCCTATACAAACCTCCCAATTTGTCTAAGCCAGGCTCCTAATAGCTAAAAGCTAGCAGTGATATAATATTTTAAGATTTACAAATCATTTTATATATGCTATCTCATTTGATCTTCACAATAATCCTGTGAAGTAGATACTCTTATATTCTTCAAAGGGAGGTCTATTGTTCTTTAGAGATACTACTCATACCTAGGGGCTATTTCAACTTTTTTTTTTTCATCAGGTTCACAGCCATACCCAGCCAGCATTGCAAAGAACTGCTCAGGTCAAAGTTTTTCTTTCTGACAACACTCTATCTCAGCAAGAATATCCAAGGACCATTTACTATTTAGGTTGGGGTGAGTACATTCCTTTCATCTCCCATCACGCCCCTGCCAGCTAGCTCCAAGACTATTTGAATTACTCTGGAGCTTCAATAAGCAACATCAGAAGGGTGTAACTTATGATCTTTGCCTGCTTCCCTGAAGATACATCTCATTCACCTTCCCTCTTACAGAAGTAATAACATCATACTCTCTCTCTCCACTTCTAATTGCTCTGCTTTGGCAGCAGTTGTTATTATTGTCTGGTACTGTCAATGCTCTTTTCATATAAATCTTCTCTTCCAAATAAAAGGTAGATTTTCTAGGGTCAGGTGCCTGACTTAATAAGAAGAAAATAATGATATTAAATTTCCATATCACTTCCCAGTTTACAGAACATTTTCTTAATAGCAATTCTATGGCATCAGTAATGCAAAGATTATTGTCATCCTGAGGTTCATAAAGATTAGGTGATGTGCCCAAGGTCACACAAAGAGCTAGTAAGTGTCAGCAGAAGGACTTTCTATGCTGGGAGTTTCCTATACCAACATAGTAACAGTTCTAGACCTTACTGAAAATCAGTCATTACAAAATCATTATGACCAAAACACTTTATAAAACTTAAAGAAATATGAATCATTATTATGAATAATGATTAATGAAATTGGGTCCCAGTAGATTCTTCTCCCTCCACTATGTGTTCTTGCTCTCCCCAGTAGGGAAGGACATAGCCATTATCCTTCTGTTTAGTCTTCCATTTGTAAAGCTAATGGTTTGTTTAAGTCTGTATTTCTGTCAAGATCTGAGATGGTATCTCTATGTGAAAGTGAAGATAGGATGAGGCTACAGAAGAAACATTAGACTAGGAATCAGAAGACTTGAGTTTGAATCTTGCCTCTAGTAATAAGTGAATGAATCTACCCTTTAGTAAGAGTAATAAGCTAATAATAATCACAACTAGCATTTGTATACTGCTTTAAGGTTTGTAAAGTGCTAAATAAATATCATTTTATTTCATGTTCCCTGGGA
The DNA here is from genome assembly GCF_028583685.1 of Petaurus breviceps papuanus. Taxonomy (NCBI): domain Eukaryota; kingdom Metazoa; phylum Chordata; class Mammalia; order Diprotodontia; family Petauridae; genus Petaurus; species Petaurus breviceps. The sequence continues at coordinate 45,797,043 of NW_027185698.1, read as the reverse complement.
GCACAAACAACAATTCTGAGAAATAGCTGCTATTATGATCCCCATTTTACAGATGAAGAAACTGAGGCAAACAGGATAAGTGACTTGCCCAGGGTCACACAGCTAATAAGTGTCTGGGGCTAGATTTTAACTCAGGCATTCCTGACTACAGGTGCAGTGGTCCATTTGCTGTGCCATCAAGTTGCCTTTAACAGCTATGTGACCTTAGGCAATCACTTAACACCTCTGAACATCAGTGTACTTATCTGGAAAACAGAGATAATAGCATAGGTACTTCCTATCTCATCAAATTGTGAGAATCAGTTGAGCTAATGTTGGTAAGGAATTTTGTGAACCTTAAATCACTTTATAGGTGTTAGCTATCATAACAATTACCATTACTTTGTGAAGTAGTGCAGAATAGTGAATAGAAAGCTGCTTCAGAGGCAGGAAGACATGAGTTCAAGTCTCCTCTCTGATATATACTGGCTGTGTGACCATAGGCAAGCCACTTAATCTCTGAACATTCTAGGTGAACTTTCTAAAACTAAACATTGCAAAGAAGGCACTGACCTGTATTGGGAGTTCTCTGTATCAATGAAAGCACAGATCCAATCCACATCCCTATTATAGCAATAGTTACCAATATAGGGGTGGCCAGGTAGCACAGTGAGTAAGAGCAACGACCCCAGTGTCGGGAAGCCTGGGGATTGAATCCGGGCTCAGATACTTAGCACCCACCCAGAAACACCTGGCTGTGTAACCTTGAGCAAGTTACTTAACCCCAATTGCTTTAAAAAAACAACAAAAAACAAAATAGTTACCATTATGATATGAAAATTAGTGACTTAGTGTGAAATGAGATGAGTCTGGTGAAATTCACATAGGCTAACAGTGATCTATGGACACCATCAGTCCTCTTTCTTTCACACACAGGCTCAGATTCAGACTGTGAGGCTATCATCTTCTCCCCAAATGATCTTTTCCAGGGCAGAGACCCCAGGGATCTCAAAGACTATACCAAGATATTGATTTCAGCCATAGACTCTTCATCACAGTTCCTCAAATGTTTATTCTGGTCCATGAAGGTCAACAATGGGACTGAAAGCCTGCAAACCATCTAGTTGTCCAGGCAGCACCCACTCGACTCTGCCTGACCTTAGAATTCACTCCTCATGGCCTTAAGGCTTTGTCCCTGGACAGTCTTCCCCCTACAATTCACTGCGCAGTATTTTCTTTCTACTCAAATGGGTCCAAACCCTTTTTTTCTCTCTAACCCTTTCTTACTCACTTACAGTGACCAATCCACTCTCTATCACAAATGCTCCCACGTCCTCTCTGGAGAAAGAGAGAGAGAGAGAAAGACAGAGAGAGAGAGAGAGAGAGAGAGAGAGAGAGAGAGAGAGAGAGAGAGAGAGAGAGAGACAGAGAGAGAGAGACAGAGACAGAGACAGAGAGAGACAGAGAGACAGAGAGAGACAGAGACAGAGAGAGACAGAGACAGAGATACAGAGACAGAGACAGACAGAGACAGAGACAGAGACAGAGAGAGACAGAGAGAGAGACAGAGACAGAGAGAGAGACAGAGACAGAGACATGAAGGAAGGAAGGAAGGAAGGAAGGAAGGAAGGAAGGAAGGAAGGAA
>NW_027185698.1:45787684-45795319 GCF_028583685.1 Petaurus breviceps papuanus | reverse complement strand
AGAAAGGAAGGAAGGAAGGAAGGAAGGAAGGAAGGAAGGAAGGAGAAAGAAAGAAAGAAAATACTGCTACTCTCATAGCTTGGTAGATACCTAACCATTTAAGACAGCTAAGAGATAATTGCCATCTTCCCAGTAGCTCTCTGCCTTCCACTCACCTTCTTAACCTTAACACATACCTGGGATACTAAGCTGAAAAGGACAGAGGAGTACATCTTTGTTTTGTTTAGTTTTTTTTTTAACGTATGCATCCTTTATTGAAGACTCATAATGATGAGTCTCTGAGGTTGGGAATGTGCCAAAGGGTTGCATTTGGCAGCCCACAACACGAAAATGATAGATCAGAATAAACAAATAAACAAAAGGATTTTCCTGATCTCTTAGTTGAAGACAGCACCATACACTTTGAAGCTCTAAGCCATCTTTCTATAGCAGGCTCAAAGTGGCTCCAGAGAGCCAATTGTTAAATGTTCTGTGTCCTTGGTAAACACTACAAATCAGGACTTCATTTATTGTTTTGTTGATTTATTGTTTTGTCTAGACTTTAGCAAATGGTGGGAAAAGTGTTAATGATGCATATTAACCTTAAAAGAACACATCTTTGTATACATCTTTTTCATAGAGGTGACTTTTTATCACTTACCAGAATATCCCTATCCCAGAAGAGGCCAATCAGGGTAAAGATCACACCATTTAAAAAAATCTATACAAGTAAATGAAAACTTAAGAAGACAATTCAATTCAATAAACATGTCCCAAGCATTTATTATGGGCAAGGCATTTGTGCTAGGTACTGGGGATACAAACACAAAAACTAGAAAACCCCTGTCCTCAGGGAGTTTCTGTTCTCCTGGAGGGAATACAAGATGTTCACCAATATGGATAATATAAGAAAAAACGGGGATGGGAGAAGAGAATAGCACTATAGTCAGGGAGCACATAGTCATTGTCATCTCTCTTCCCTAAGACAGGCTTTCAAACCTAAATCCATGTTCTTGGTGTTGGCTGTGTGATCTTTGACAAATCCTTTCCTGTCTCTGGACCTCAGTTTCCCAATCTGTAAAATGGGAACAGTGGTTCTACTCCCTACAACAAAGGAAAAACAATTGGTGTGGCTAGGTGGCGCAGTGAGTAAAGTGCTGGCCCGAAGTCAGGAGGACCTGAGTTTGGTTCCGGCCTCAGACACTTAGAAACTCCCCCACCACCACCACCACACACACACACACATACACAAAAAACTAGCCGTGTAACCTCGGGCAAGTTACTTAACCCCAATTGCCCTCCAAAAGGCCAAAAAAAAAAAAAGGAAAAACAAGAAGAGGACAAAAAGGTGATACCTATGGGACAAGCTCAGGATGTGAAATCACAGAGCAAGCTAAGATTAAGAGATAAGTGAAGAAGAAGAAAACCCTGGAAATCTTACAATAGACAGGGCATTTAACCAATCACTGTCCTCTCTCATGCAGTCTGTACTGGAGGGGGGTCCAGCAAATCCACACAAGTTTTTAGTCCCGTCTCCCTGTGTGACTTAAGCAAACCTCTCTCCCTTGGTGCCCCTATCTCCAATGAGGGGGATTTGTATCAGATAAGATGATGACTCATTTGTTTTCAGCCCTGGGATTCTGTTCTGAGACCCCATTCTGCCCTGACATTCTATGTTCTGTGCCTTAAGGTCCCTTCTCAGTTCTGAAATTCTGTGCTCTGTGTTCTAAGGCTGTGTGAGTCCCCTCTAGTGCTAATATTCTGGGTTCTATGTCCTAAGGTCCCGCCAAGATCTGATATTCCATGTCCTATGTCCATCTAGTGCTTACATCTTGTATTCTGTTTTCTAAGATCCCTCTTGGCCCCAGCTTTCTATATTTTAAGTTCTAAAGCCCCTTCCAGTTGTGACAGTTTATGTTCTAAGGTCCCTTCCAGTCCTGACAGTCTCTGTTCTAACATCTCTTCCAGCCCTGTTCTATGTTCTAAGTCTATGTGCTATGTTCTAAGGTCCCTTCCAGTCCCAACATTCTGTGTTCTGAGGTCCCTTCCCACTCAGATGCCCTCTGTATCTCTATTCTCCCTTGTTGGTGGCATCGTCGATACTCTACTCTGCAGGACCCCGCTCAGGGGACCCACCTCCTCCTGAGGCACAGCCTTGCATCCAGAATGCCCCCTGTCCTTGGGGGATGTCTGGCACAGACCCACCTGCCTGAGGTCACTCGTAGCAGCCTCTCCTCTGGGCTTGCCCTGCTCCTGCCCAAGTCTCCAGGCTCCAAACATGCTGTATGTAAATCAAGTGTTAATTACGCCATCTCTGCATTTGTGTGGAATATCATTTTTTTAATTACCAGCTCGGGCGCAGGTTAGGTTGCGTGCCTGTTGTTGAGCCAATGATCATAAATTCCCCTGTAACAATTAACAATATTGGTGCAGAGCTGCATGCATTTTAAATGTTATAATTATGCTCAGCTCTTTTGTTAATTGGCCTATCTGACTCTTTACGTTTTATGCTGCTCATCTGCTCATTACCGCAGCCATTTAATTCAATTAGCACCTTAATTAGAGGAACAGCCATGTCCAATGTCCTAGGGCTTGTCAGGGAACCCGGCTTGATTAGCAGAGACAAACACGCCATGCAAATCAGGCTGTAACATTTGGGGGCGGCTAGGATGGCAGGCGGCCAGCTAGTGAAGCGGAAAGCAGCATGTCTTCATCCCCAGAAAGGTTCCCTAAGAAAGGAAGAATAAAGGAGGCATCCGACTGAGGAAGGAAGCCAGTCACCCGCTGCCCCGTCGCTGAGGGCTGCCTGCCTCTCCCCGAGAGCAGGGTGGTGGTATCGCTAGGGAATTGTTGGAGCTGACCACCCCCTATGAGACCTCTGCACCCCTGAATCCCACCCCAAGGGCTCTGGAAGAGACCCCATGTGGGGAGGGACTGGCTGGAGGTGGGGGAATTTGCCTCATTTCCCAATGTGGCTTCTGATCATCTCAAGAATAATAGCTCTTTATTCTTAATGAGCAATTATAATAACAATAGCTTTGGGTAGGGAGAAAGAGCCCAGATTTCCAAATCACTTACCAGCCATCCTTCTTGGCCATGGCTTCCTCCGTAAATTGAGACGGTTGTATTCAGTGGCCTCTGCCACCTCTTGTAGCCTTAAATCATGTGAGTCTCTATTTTCTATAGTGCTTGACAATTACAAGATCCTCTCTTGTGGACAGGATTCCATTTGATCCTCACAGTCCGATGAGGTCATGGGCAAGGATTGTCCCTACTTTGGAGAGGGGGAAATTGAAGCTGAGAAAACTGATATGACCTTGTCAAGGTCACACAGAGAGTATAATACTTTCCATTTCTATGGCGGTTTGAGGTTTATAAAGCACTTTCCTCCACAGTAATCTGGTGGTGTAAGTATGTATCATTATCCCTATTTTACAGGTGAAAAAAACCAAAGCTCAAAAAGTTGCCCATCATCATGGTTAGTCAAAATTGGACCTTGAAGTCACAGGACCATGGATTTAGACAGAACTGGAATCTTTGAGGCCCCTGACCCAACTCACTCATTTCATGGATGAGAAAATTGAGGCCCTGTGGAAAGGGCAATAGGCTAGATCATGGTCACGTGCATAGCTAGGAAGGGACAGAGCTCAGTTTTAAACCCAGTTCCTGACTCTGTGGTCATCTGACCCTAGGACAGAAGCCATCTATCTAACACACAACCTCTCAAGTGGTAGAGCTGAGACTATATCCCAAATCTTCGGGAGACAACATGGTGAACCACAGTGAAGCATATTGTAGGTCCCAGGTTTGACACTGGCTTGCTGCCTGACCTTGGGCAAATTGTTCCCCCTCTCTAGGCCTCAATTTCCCCATCCATAAAATAGGAGAATAAACAAGAATATCTTTGAGGTCCCTTTCAGTTCTGGCATTCCATATTTCTACAATTCTATGAGCTCTGAGCCTAACATTCTTTCCATCATTCCATCTTTCCATCCAACATTTTAAGGAAAGGATCCAATTTCTCTAGCAAAGAGTCTCTTGAAGATGTCTCTTTCCAATCCAAGATGTGGGGTTGAGGAGTAGACCTCTTACTCCTGGTCCACATCCTATGGTTCCTAGAGATGCACAGCCTGGTAGACAAGGTCTCCTTTTGGGGAAGGGGAAGGCTGAAGACATGTGAGAAAGGCAGGGAGAAAACATCCCTGCTCCTTGTTCCCAGCTGAATTCAAGCCTGCGTTTTGTTTGGTGCCAGTCTATTTAAATCTTTATTCCCTGCCTATTAATTCTCCTAATTAGAATTAAATGAAGCAAGCTAAATTGCTAGATTAACCAATAATTAAGCAGCCACAGCACTAAAGCTTAACATCCGCGGGTAGCATTTTCTCCTCGGGGATGACGCTATGTCAGTCAGCTCCTGCTCTTGGTCGGGAGAGGGGTGGGGGGAGCAGGGGACCCACATCCCCCTCCTTGGCTATGACACTCTTGAGGAGGCAGGCATGCTCTCTCTAGAATCTGACTGATTCTTTCCTGGGCACAGGGATTGGTCCTAGCTTTCTCTGGGCCAGTTTCCGTAAAGTATGCCAGGCTGGGCCAGCCCCTGAGCTGGGTGCCAGGAGATCTGGGCTCTGTTCCAAATTTACTATGTGACCTTGGGCAAATCTCTTCTCCCCCCAGACCTCAATTTTCTCTTTGTCAAATGTAAGACCTAGAGTCCATGGTTGCAAAGGTCCAGCTCTATGACCTTATGGTCTTGTCCAATTTAAAGGGCTTCAAAAGGTTTCTCGACCAAGCAGTTTCAATTCAACAAAAATATACTAAGCCTTTACTGCGTGCATGGCCCTGTGTTAGGCACTGGGAAAAGAGAGATGATGAAGAACACAATGACTTTTAAAAAGAGAAGAAAAGGAAAAAGAAAGCAGCAGCATACCTGACCTCAAGGGGCTTACCATCTAATAGGGGAAGACTAATGACGGAAGCTCAGTGGTTAGAGTTCTGGGCCTGGAGTCAGGAAAACCCGAGTTTAAATCTGATCTCAGACACTTACTAGTTGTGTGACCCTGGGCAAGTCATTTTACTCTGCTTGCCTCAGTTTCCTCATCTTTCAAATGAGTTGGAGAAGGAAATGGTAAAGCACTTCAGTATCTTCACCAAAAAAAACCCCAAATGGGGTCATGAAGAGTCAGACATCACTGAAATGACTTAATAACAAAAGGGGAAGATTCACCTCTGTTCAACCACATTTCATTAAGCTAAACATCCACATTTTGCTACTTTCTCCTTGGTCATTAGAAATCTCACTTGAATACTTCAATAGCAACATGGTTTCATCAATGCAGAAGGTACCTGTAGTGGGGCAGAACATCCCCCATTCAAGATGTCTCATCCCGCGTGACTGTGACTTTTATCTATATCTTCACAAAAGTTCTTCAAAGAAGGCCAGCCAATGGGCTGGGGGCTTTCCTCTATGTCTCTTCACATTGACATTAAAAATATTAGGTAAAAAATTCAAGGTTTCTTCTCTCTTCTATGTATCTACCTATCCATTCATCCATCTATTCACATAGCTATCCTTTTATCTGTCCTTATATCTATCCTATAGATATATCTATAAATAGACAGATCTGTCCTTCTATCTGCCTATATCTATCCTATGGATTTATCTGTGAATGTATCCATAAGTACAAACACATCTATATAGATGTATCTTTCTATCTATACTATATATATATATGGATATGACCATAGATATGTAGATAGATAAATAGATCTACATAGATCAACCTCTCTATATCTATGTATCTTTTATCCATATATCTACCCATCCATCTATCTATCCATCCATCCATCCATTCATCCAGCTGTCTCTCCCCCTATCTCTCCATTTCTATCTCTGTCTCTATCGATCTACTTAGCTATCTATCCATATAGATAGATCCATCTTTCTAACAACTCTATTTCTCTATTTCTCTGAGTGACTGTCTTTGTGTGTTATTCTCTCTTTCTCCGTTTCTCTCTTTGTATGTTTCTCTAGGTCTCTCTCTCTTTTTCTCTTCATGCCTCTCTGTCTGTGTATTGCATCTCTCTATTTCTGCTTTGTGACATATCTCTCTGTCTCTCCCCTTTATTTACATATCTTTAGGGCAGTTTTACCTTCCCTCACCTATAGATTTCCTCCCAGAGAGAGATCCATGGCTAAGCACTAAAAAATGAGGGCTCACCAAAAAAGAAAAATGGGCTTTCACCTCCCTCTTTTCTTTCCCCCATATTCCCCCATTCAACTCCACTAATGAGTTTGGAACAAGGGTTTACAAAAACAAAAGATATCAATAAAATATTTTTAAAACAAAAGAAAATGAAGAACCTGGTTGTTATATAGGTAAGGACCATCATGCTCAGAGAGAGATTAACTATTGTAAGTAGAGAGATAGATGTATGTACTTTGAGAACATCAAAAGAACTTCACATAGCTCTGTCCCTTCAAATTGTCTTCACTTCCTTTGCAGAACAAATGGCTTAACTGGTCCCCAAAAGGAGACCAAACCTTAGATCAATCCCTCCTCATGACTGAGGGCTAAAGTACCAGGGTACCATGAGGTTTGTCCACAATTTATAATCCTGGAGAAAATCCTTCTCAATCAAGCCCCCAGCTTAATCCCTGGACTCAGTTTCAGGAGCATACTGGTACTCACTCCCCATCTGAACTCCTTTTTGGGAAGGACTCTGAATTTTTTCAAGAAGGATGAACTTTTGTCCTTTGTGGAGGAAAAGAACAGAGCCATAACCAGAAATTTTTTTATCTAAGGAAGTCTCAAACACACTCCAGGCAAGCAGCATAGAACCAGCTTCTTAAGACAAATTAATTTGCAGTGGGGGGAGGCACTTTCAGATACCATCCTATGGAGGTGGAGGCCAAAGACCTAGGAACACTATGTGGTGGGTGGGAACCAAGCTGGGGGTTGGATATTTCACTTGATGGGTAGATGCTGAGAGAGGAACCTCCCCCGTGAGGTAGCTTCCTATTTGATTAATTATTCTTACTAACTAGTGCTATCAACAGCCCCATCTAAATTTTGGTGCCCTGGAGCAGAACTCCAATTGCCTATCCTGGTTATGGCTCTGCAAAAAAGGCACTGTATTCGTTCCACAAATCCTGGCTCTGCTACTTATTACCTGGGTAACATTAGATAAGTCACTTAATCTTCTGGACCTTCGGATTGTCATCTGTTAAATGATCTCTAGGAATCCTTCTAGTTCTAAATCCCATGGTTCTGTAATGTGATTTTAGGCATAGCAGGGAATTTGACCAGCTCCCCACTCCTATTCCCAGCTCCACCAGTTGCAATGTTTCTCCTCCTTCAAGGAACACCTCAGGTGCTGTCTTCACCATGAAGCTCTTCCTAATGGCCAGCTAAAACCAATCCTTCCCTCCTCAAATTTCTGACACTGCTATGTTGGATTTCTCCCCTATATTTAGATTACATTATAACTTATAAAATAGCTAAATGATTTTTAATCAGTTATTTGTATATATTCCAGATCTTTCTAAGAGATTTGAAGCTCATTGAGGGCAGGGACTGTAACTTTTTTTTATTTTTTAAGGGACAAACAGGGTTAAGTGACTTACTCAGGCTCACACAGCAGTAAGTGTCTGAGGCT
>NW_027185698.1:45741769-45787674 GCF_028583685.1 Petaurus breviceps papuanus | reverse complement strand
TCACTTAACCAATCTAAGGGAGAATAAGATCCACACTCTACACCCCCAAAGAGTTGTGGGAGAAGCTTTGTAAACCTTGAAGTTGTCTAGAAATATGAGCTTTGTTATGTCTGCCTGTGCCCATCATGAAACTTTCTTCACACATGGTTAGCTCTTTCTATACCTTTTATTGAGTTTAATTCAACTGTGTCATGTACAAAGTGCATTTGGAGGCAGGAAGGCCTGAGGCTTATTTTGTCACACAGTTATTAGCTGTGTGACCCTGAAAAAGTCACTTAACCTCTGTCTCCCTCAGTTTCCTTATCTGTAAAATGGGGATAATAAAACACAGGGTTGTTGGGAGAATTAAATGAAATAACAGATATATAGTACTTTGCAAAACTTAAAGGCTCCATATAGATGCTATTAATTGTAATTATTAGGTGAAAATTAGGGTCACAAAGTATGCCCCAAACATCCTTTCACCTTCTCTCTACATATGCCCATGTTGTCTAGCCTTCAAAGCCCAAGTCAAGCTCTCTACTTCTTCTAGGAAGGCTTCCACGATTAACCAAGTCCTTTCTGAGCTGGGATCGCTTTGTCTAGCATTTGGTGATACTTTGTCCTGATTCGTTATAGCAATGGTATCTGGTGCTAATAATAGCTCACATGTATCTGAAGCTTTGAGGACTGCTCAGCCCTTCCCATATGTTTTCTTATTTGATAACACAACATCCACATTTGTGATATAATTGCCATTGTTATCCCCATTTTATAGATGGGGAAACTGAGGCTCAGAGGGATCAAATTACCCAACCAATATCTGAAATGAAGTTTGGTACTAGATTTAAATCCCATTTCTGTCCCATATTACCTGTGTGATATTGGGGAAGTCAAATTTAACTTCTTTAGCCCTTGGTTTTCTCTTCTATAAAATGGGTATAATAATAGCATTTCCCTCTTAAGGTTGTTGTGAAGAGTAAATCAAGATAGTATTTTAATGCTTTGGAAACCTAATATAAATGCTTACTATTATTATTACCCACTATGTTCAAGGAACTGCCCCAGTTTCTTGGGATGCAAAGAGAAAAAAACACAACAGCTCCTCATCTGACCACTGAAGACTTTGTAGAAAAGAGACTTTGAAGGAAAGAAGCAATGTAGATTTTTGGCAGAGGGGAAGATGAGAAAAAGGTGGAAGAGAGGCTAGAAGAAAACAGGACTTTATTTCAATTCCTACTCTCCCCCACCCCCCATCACACTTACTGAGCCTACCTCTCTCCATCCCTCTACCCAAACCCTGAGTGGGGAACTGAAGCTGGGGCCTATCCCAGTCTTCCTTCCACCAGCCATGTGGGTGTCATCAGCACATGCAGCCCAGGCTGCTTCCCCACCCCTCCCCTGCCCCCATCAGACACCAGACTCAGTCACATGCCAGAGCCAGCTGTAAACTTCCTCATAACAGCCTGTTCCTGTAACTTGGAGATATTGACTCTGGGAGAAAAACAATGGCATGAATAAAATAAAAATAAAAAAGTTAATTATCCTTTGTGTTTGTAATTTAATTAAAGATGCAATAAAGTTTTACTGTTTTTCCAGGTGATGATGTTTAGGGCCCTGAAAAGCTATTTGTGCTTGGTGAGATTAAAGTGCATTTTAAAATGTTCCCCGAGTACTTTCACATTTGTTGATAGATTTTTAAATTAAACTTTAAATTGTAATCTAAATTACCTCCAACAATTCATGGTCCCTATAATGAACTCCCACCATTCCTGCTGTCATCCAATGATGATATACTGTGAATGGCGGCCGCTGTGCTGGATTTTCCTGAGGAGTGTTTCTATATTACCACACTATATTAGTTGTATACAATCCACACACCAAAATCAAACCCTCAGGGCACAGCTGCTTTAACTTTTGCCTCTTCCCTTCCTGGACCAAACATACCAAGCTCATGGGGACTTTTGCTAAATGCATATCCTTAAAACTGACATCCTAAGCTCCAAAGGAATATTTGTTCCCTACCTATAGACATTAATGCTACAGGATCATGGAATATGAAAGCTGAAAGAGTCCTTGAAACACAGAATGTCAGATCTGAGAGGATCCTTAGAACATAGAACAAAGAATGTGAGAGTGAGGAGCCCTTAGAATACAAAAATGTCAAAGCTGGGAGGGACCTTAGAATGCAGAATGTCAGAACCAAAATAAATCTTAGATCATAGAACATAGAATGTCAGGAATGGGAGGGCCTTAAGAACATAGAACAAAGAATGTGAGAGCCAGGATTACAAAACGTTCATGCATTGTCTCCTGTTATATTCACAAGACCTAGTATAGGATAAATCTTATTATCCTTATTTCACATATACGAAAACGGGGGGGGGGGGGGGTGGAAAAGGGGAGTGATTTACTCTGGAAGTACCTATTCAGTGAATGGGAGCACTGGATTTGAGTCCAGATGCTCCTATCTCTGTCTGATGATGTCCCTAATATATCTTCCTACCTTTCTTCTTCCTAGCAAGAGCTCATAGAAAACTTCATGTATATTGTCAAATGTGATCATCACCCTAGTTCTGTCAGGTGAGGAGGGAAGGAGCTGTTATACCCATTTTACAGAGGAGGAAATCAAGGTTCCTAAAAGGTGAAATGATATGCCTAAGATCAAACAGTTGACAAGTAGCAGAATCATTGAAACCATTATCTTCTGATGTCTAGTTTACCACCCTTGACATCAAAATAAATATTAAAACTAGAAAGGCAATAATCATCCATTCATTCACAAGATCCTGAATCAATTTAAGAAACAGCTATTAAGTACCTAATAAGGGGAGGGCATCTTTATAAATGAGAAATTCCAGGAGGAAGCTATAGAGGGGAGGGAAGAGGCAGGACAAGACTGGGAGGCAGGAAATTGAATTTCAAACTGCCTCTGTCTCCACTACTTACTATGTGACCATAAAAAAGTACTTCAGCTCTCTGAACCTGTTTCCCCATCTGTAAAACAAGGGGGTTGAACTAGAAGATTCTAAGTAGGAGTTCTTAATATGAGGTCTGGGGATTTAATGGGATTTTTTAAAATTTGATATCTATTTCCATTGAATTAATTTCCTTTGCAATCCTTTGTATTTAATTTCATGTATTTAAAAACATTCATCTGAACACAGGTCAATAGGCTTCACCAGACTGCCAGAGCCACACATCTCACAAAAAAAAAGATTAAGAACTTCTGCTCTAACTCTCCTTGTAACTTGAAATCTATGATCCTACGTCTACATATATTCTCCAAAGTTCCTCCCAGTGCTGGAATTCTGTGTTCTGTGATTCTAAGCCCAAGGAATACAAAGGTAATGGAGACCCAGTCTCTGCCCTTCAGGAGCTCATAGTCATAAAGAGGTCTAGGTCAAACGCAGAACAGGAAATGATCCAAAAGAAGCAGGAGGCCCAGGTAACAAAAGTATTCAGCCTATACAGAACTATGAAGACCTTGAAGAATAATGTTGAACCACAGGAGAGGGGAAATTTGGGGCAAAGAAACCTTACAACAAATCTCTCTAAGCCTTTGTTGTCACTGTTTATTCTCCCCAAAGTTGGAGGGAAATAGAAGAAAACAAATAATTCTCCCCAAATTTTGTGTTTATTTTCTGATCCTATAAATAGGATCCTAAGATTTTATTCTTTGAAATCACCTACCTCCAAACTCTCATTTGTCCATCCCTGTAAAGTGATAGATTAGATAGATATCTAGATTATAGATACAGAGGTTATATTTATTGAGTGGTCACTCTATAAGCAACCAACGCACACACAGTAGTTATGTGACTTCAGTTCTCAAAAAACAAACAAACTAAAATTACTGGTTTTCTTTTTAGTGAGTTTGTGATTTCATCAATATTGAGATCTCCCAGTGAGGAACTTCCCCTACCAATATGTAGATCTGGCAATCTTCCCTGCCACTTGAGAGTGTTAGAGCTGTCCTGGGCACTGGAAAATGAAGGGACTTGGCTAGAACACAGTCAGTATCAGAGCAGGACCTGAACCTAGGTCTTCTGACATCATTGTCAGCTCTTTGTCCACTATACCCCAATGCTTTTCCCAGTCCTGATTCCTCGGGCAGAAGACCAGAGTTAGAATCAGCCCTCGGGTCTCCGTTGATTTAAGAGAAAGATGTCCTCAGATTCTTATGAAGCCATCATTTTGTTTAAAGGGGGGTAGGGGGGCTTATGTTCTTTCTGAGACACCAGAGCAAACTGGTGGTGACCAGAAGCCATTGCAAGTGAGAAGCAAAGATCACATGGGAGAAATGAAGTTGTGTATGGATAGGATGAAATCCTGAAGCTTCAGAAGCAAATTCTCTGAAAACTATTGAGCTGGGTACTATCCCCAGGAGGGTCAGCAAGGGGAGGAATGTTCTCGAGAGGCATTTGAAAAATTATCTCTAGAATTCTAATGAGACAGTTGCTTCTCAACAGAATATGAGCTTATGTACACCTGACCGCTAGAATTGGCAATCCAGCACTGACTCAAGCTTCAGACTGGCTCTCTGCTGCTCACTTTTGTCCCAACTCCCACAGAGGGGTCAGTGGCCTGGACACATGCTAGGTCTCGGTAAGAGGCAGAGAGTGAGTACCCAATCACAGATGAGTAACTCTGCCCACTGAGGCACTGGCTATTGCTATTAGGTATTACCATTAAGCTGGAAAGGGAGAAGAAATGGAGGATGAAATATTGCCTTGGCATAAATCCAGAGAAATTGACTTCTTTTTCCCTTAATGACATTATTGTTTATTATTAATCTGTTCATAATTATTGACAAGATTGGAATAAATAACTTATAGGGATCTCAGTTTCCTCCACTATAAAATGAGAGGATTAGACTATCAGGGGTGGTCTCAAGGTCACATGTGGCCCTCTAGGTCCTCAAGTGCGACCCTTTGACTGAATCCAAACTTCACAGAACAAATCTCCTTAATAAAAGGATTTGTTCTGTAAAACTTGGACTCAGTCAAAAGGCCACACACGAGGACCTAGAAGGCCACGTGTGACCTTGAGGTTGCAGGTTCCTCCCTCCTGGCCTAGATAATAAGATCCCTTTAATTTCTTTCCCATTACGTTCTAAGGTCCCTTTCAGATCTAATCTGTATCATACATTCCATGGCTCCTTCCAGCTCTGCCAGCCTATAATTCTAAAGTCCCTTCCAGATCTGACGTTCTAAGGTCCCTTCCAGATCTGACCTTCTGTGTTCTATGTATGAACATTTTATGTTCTCAAATACTCCCCTGCTCTGACAGTCTATGCTTCTGCAATATTTTTTAACATAAGCATAAAGTCTCAGTACCATATCCAATGTGTATTCCCTGTAAATGGTCGCTAAATCATGCCCTAAGTAGGTAAAGCTGATGGGGAATTAGAGATAATTATACCCACAATTATAATGCAATTTAATTTTATAACACTTTGTTTATATAAAGAGTTTTATCTACACCATCAAATTCGTCTTTATCGAGCACTTGCTGGTTGTAGAACACTCTCCTAGATGATAATAATCACTTATGGGCACAGGCCCAGAGTGGAGAAATTATTTGTCCCAAGGTCACCCAGAAATTCAGTGACATAGCTAGAACTCAAACCCAGGTATCCTGTCTTCCAGTCCTCCAGGAAAGCACCTCTCTAACCAGAGGGGAAAAAAGGAAAACCTAGGTCTTCCTCAAAAGAATCTATACTGAATAATTTTTTGTACCCATTCTCAAGTTTCAAACTGGGTAACTGAGGCAACAAGGTTAGCGTCAGTTAAAAAATATATATATATATACACACATATATATTGTACATATGTACATATTTAGAAATGTGCATATATTTAAAGTTCCCTTGTTTTATATATATATATATATATATATATATATATATATATATATATCTGTTTGGCCACCAAACCTCTGTTGATATATCACATATTGTTGCATTATTGTCTTTGTACCTCCAGTACCTAGCACATAACATACTTAACATACACTTGGTGCTTAATAAAGACTTGGTGAATTAATGTTTTATGTTTTGTCTTTTCTCTTTTCATGTATGTGTCCTGTCTTCCTCTGTGTACCTACTAGAAAATAATAATACTGTGAACACTCTAGGTATGGTTTGGATTCTCTTCTGATCCCTCTTCAAGGGTAGGACTTCAGTCTGTTCCTCACCCCCCCCCTCAAAGCAACAGCTCCCCAAAGACAAAGGTGAATCACTGCTTTTTTCTATGTCTTCCTTGGCACAGACACCTGGTGGAGTTTCTAAATCCTAGATACCAGAGAGATTCCTGAAGCAGAGGCTGAAGAGGAACCAAGAAGCCTTTGAACTCTCAAGAAAAAGAAAGAAGCACTGTCTCTCTGCCAGGGCTTACTGTGGTGTGAGGTTATCATTTCTGTCCCTTTGAGCCATTGGATTCATAGATGGAAGGCCCTGAGGAACCATAGAGCCCATTCTCCTCATTTTATCTCTATTTCAGCCACAGGATCTGTAGATGTAAGTTACTCAGGGACCATGGAACCCACTCTCCTCATCTTATCTCATTGGGTAACTGAAGTCCAGAGGGTGAAAAGGGGTTTGCCTAGGGTCATATAAGTAGCAAGCAGAACTGAGGTTTCCATCCAGGTTCTCTAACTCAAAACTCAGTGTTCTTTCGACAAAATTGTCACTCGATGTCTCTGTGTTATCATTTTGTGCCTCTTGAGTTCCTGCAATTGTCTGTTATCATGGCTTTAAGAGAGCCAACAAGCATTTATGAACTGTCTCCTATGTGTGAGATACCATACTAAGCAATGGAGAGATGAAGAAAGGCAAAAATACAGTTCCTATGCTCAAGAAGATCTTCTCATGGGAGAGACAATCTGCAAACAGCTATGTAGAAACAAGATCTAGACAGGATAAATTAGTGACAAACTGAGAGGAAAGACATTGTGAAGGGGTGGGGGAGACCCAGAGAAGCCTTTTGCAGAAGGTAGGATTTGAAGGAAGCCAGGGAAGCCGGAAGGTGGAGGTGAGAAGGGAGAGCATTTCAAACATGGAAGATGACCAGTGCAAAAGCATGGAATCAGGAGATGGAACGTATCGTTTGAGGCGCAAACGGGATGGTGTCGTTGGATTATAGTCAGGAAATAAAGAGTAAGAAAATTGGAGAGGTAGGAAGGAGGCAGGTTTTTGTGAAGTCAAAGAGAGGATTCATAGTTTATTATGCAAGTAATGGGGAGTATGTGGAATTTATTGAGTGGGGTTGGGGGTGACATGGTCAGACCTGCACTTTAGAAAAAACATTTTGACAGCTGAGTGGAGGATAGGCCAGAATAGGAATGGACTTGAGGCAGGAAGACCAAATTTAATAATAATCCAGGTAGAAGATCATGAGAATCTGTATCTTGGTGGTAGCTGTGTGAATAGAGAAAAGGTAACTATGGTGGATGCTGTGAAGATTAAAATTAGAAACCCTGGCAACAGATTGAATAGGTGGAACAGGTGTGCATGAGAAATGGAGAAGGACAGTCAGGTCACAGGCCTGGATGACTGAGAGGATATTAGTACCATCAACAGAGGGAAGTTCAGAATGGAGGGTTTGGAAGTTGTGTTTTGAACATGTTGAGTTTGAAACATGTTTGGGACATACATTTTAAGATGTCCCAAGAGCAGTGGGTGTTGAGGGACTGCTGTTAGATATATAGGACTGCAACAAAATGTAGTCACACTAAATGCATGGGTGCTTATTCTGACAGGAGAAGGAAATGATAAACCACTCCAGTACCTTTGCCAAAATAACCCCAAATGGAGTCACAAAGAGTTGGACATGACTGAGACGATAACTGAACAACACACAAAATCATTGTGACAGCAATGATTGTACAACCTCAGAGAATGTATCTCCAGTCTTAAGAACTGACTATGGTCTCACTTTAGACCCAGAGCTGACTGTGTATATTAGAATGGCTTTTGGGGGACACATAGAAAATCCACACTGGTCAGCCCATTTCCTAGGATGTCTTGAAGCAAGCAAGATAGAGGACTGTGCACAGGAGGTTGCTGAACTTTGGACAGTCTGTGCAAATCAATGATTTTTTGTCATAAATTCTTTCCCTGTCTGTTTTTCCTAAGCCAAGGACATCTGATAAACTTTGGGGATTATTCAAAGCTCCTTCCTCACCAGCACCATAAGCATTATTCACATTAAAGTTTCACAAATAGTAACAACAGCCTGAGGAGGGAGTTGCTGCTTGCTAAGCAGAATAGTGCCATCTATCTCCACACACTGAAATTTGCAGAATTTCTTAAATAATCTATTGAAAGACTGTGTTGTAAAGCAAAGACAGTGAGTCAAGACACCTGGGTTCAAGCTGTGGCTCCATTAGTTATTCTTTTCATTTGATAAACATCTATCAAATGCCCACTATGTGCTAGGCACAATGTACAGAGTAAAAAATTATACCCTTCCTGCCTTCAAGGAATTTACATTCAGGGGCAGGGGTGCAAAATGCAAGATATTCAGAGAAAGTGACCTCTAGTGGAGCTGGGAATGTATACTTAAAATTGAGCTGAATTTTGAAGGGAGATGGAGATTGCAAGAGGTTAATGTGGAGAAGGAGAATATAACAAGCTCAGGGAAAGCCTGTACATCAGCATGGAAGCAAGGGATAGAATATACAGCATGGTAAATGACAACATGTCCATTTGATGGGAGTTTAGAGTGTTTGAGGGGGAGTAATATGGAATCACAATGGCTGTTTTCCTCCTTAAAATGATTAGACTAGATGATCTCTTAAAAGTCTTCTGGCTCTGAAATACTACATTCTTAGATACATTATGACTCTGACATATCACAATTCCTTCTGGCTCAAACATCCCATAACATATAAAGATAGGTACTAGACCAATGATTTCATTGGTATAGGAAACTCCCAGGTGAAGAAACTCCCTCTACTGATGCAGGTCAGTACCTTCTCCATCATATATAGTCTTAGAGAGTTGTCTAGAGCACTTAAAGGTTAAGTGACTTATTCAGGATCACATAGCCAGCATGTGTCAGAAGAAGGATCTGAATCCAGGACTCCATAGCTTCAAAGCCATCTTTATCAATTATAATGCACTGCCTCTTGATTCTATGAAGATCACCTTGAATGATGAAGTTCATGATGAAGTCATCCAAAGATACCTCTGGGACTGAACCAAATTTAACATTTATAACTACCCCCAAATAAGGCACTGACCTGGAAAACTATACCATGGCATGCCACAGAAATGAAAGGAAGCTCTATCACGTAGCAGATAGAGCACTTAATATGGAGTCAGAGAATATGATTTTGAAGCCCAATTCTATCTGTTTCATGTGGGACCTTGGACAACTCACTTTAACCTCTATAAGCTTTGGGTTCTTCTATAGAATGATAGGGTTGGACTAGATAAACTTTGAGGCCTCTCCAACTCTCAGCTGTGTGATTATACACACATGGACCTTTTCCTAATCAGTGCTATTTAATGCTCTGGTAGAGATCTCAGGACAATAAAGTCAACAAAACACAGATAATGACCCTAGCCTATCTTTGTAGATTGGCTCAGACATGCCTATCCCTACTTTGGCTGTGGATAGAGGATTACACCAAAGCTCTGTTTGGGGAGTCAAGCATGTAAATTGCAGATTCTGCTGGAAGGGTCCCTCTGATGGGGAGGGGGTGTCATATAACATCCACCAGAAGGAAGACCAGGAAGACTCACAGACATCAGGGATTCCCAGAAGGATGGAAGCAGGGTCTCACTACTGCATTCCAGGTTATAGGATCTGGGTCATACAAGATGCAGCATTCAGAATGGCCAAGGCAGTATCTTCATATTGAACAACAGCTCCCAGAATAACTTGACAGCAGCTCAATCTTTATTATTGTTGTTGTTACTTACCAGAACTGTGATTTCTTCACTGTAGGAAGCTCCCATTGAAGGACTTCCTTCTATGGCACCTGATCTACAACTTATAATCTCAGAGTTGTCAGGAGATACTGAGAGATTTAGTAAGTCACCCATGGTCACCCAGTCATCAAGTGTCTAAGGCAGGATTTAAACTCAGGTCTTTCTGACTTTTGGAATCTCTCCAGTTGAATCTTGAGAAGAGTTCACTCTAAAGAAGAATTTCTCAATTTTGTATAACAGAGCCCTCTGGCAATCTCGTAATGCCCATCTTAGAATAATGTTTCAAATGCACAAAATAAAATACATATGGTTACAAAGGAAACTAATTATGTTGAAATTCAATTGTCAAAATACTTTTTGAAACAAGTTCACAGCTCCTATGTTATCACAGTAGAAGCACCAGGCATATCAATTGATGAAAAAATGTGCTTGATCCTTTGATGCATTCTTAAACACTGGCCATTCTAGTAAGAGAACCCCTGTTCTAGAGCCATTTAGCTTGTCATACTTCACAAGGGCTCACCAGAGTGACAAAATGAATTATAGAATCTTAGAGCTAGATGTGACTTCAGAAGGCATTTGGTCACCCCTGCCCAAGCAAAAATCTCCTTTAAAATATTACTGACATTTATAACAGCCCCAAAGAAGGCCCTCACCAGGGAGACTGAACCATCACATGTCATAGAAATTAAAGGTCATTCAGCCCCTGATTCAGGGACAAAGAACTCACAACCTCTTAGGGCAGGCAACTCATTCTATTTTTAAACAGCTATGATGGTAAGGAAGTGCTTGTTTCAATTCCATCAAAATCTGCTCTTCTGAAGTTTCTGCCTATGCTACTACTCTCCCTTCTAGGGCCAAGGGAAACAAGTTGAATCTACCTTCCATGTGGCAGCCCTTTAGATACTTGAAGGTGGAGGTCATCTTCTCTTCTCCCAGTTAAAAATCTTTATCTTATTCAATGATCTTTGTGGGACCTTATGTGTAGCCCCATTACCATTACAGTTTTCCTATTCTGGACTTACTCTAGCTTATCAATGTCCTACCTAAAATGCAATGTCCAGAATATAACACCATGCTCCAGCTAGTTTAATCAGCACCATGGACAGAACCATCACCTTCTGTTTCTCTTAACAGTAGAATGGTAGATCCAAATCTTGTTAACTTCCTTAGATGCTTTGTCATATGGTCCATACTCAGAATCTTAGTTGCTGCATCAGAAAGCAGTAGGCAGCCTTCTCCAGCATAGTGCCTTCTCAAGTGGAGTCTCTTCTGGAGGGTCTACACTAGAGTAATACGAAGACAAACTATCTGAGGGCCCCTCTCTACCACCAATGTTTTTTTGTAAACATTTTCATTTTCAGTTCCACATTCTCTCCCTCTTTCTACCCACTGAGAAGGCAAGAAATACAATATCCATTATATGTGTGTATGCATGTATAGATATATGCATATACATATACAGCCATGCAAAACATATTTCCACATTAGCTATGTTTCTCCAGAAAATAAAAGAGAAATAAAGAAAGGGGAGAAATGCTTTAGTCTTGACTCTGAGTCCATCACTTCTCTCTCTGGAGGTGGATACCATTTTATATCATGAGTCCTTTGTAGTTGTGGTGGATCATTGCATTGATCAAAGTTACTAGGTTTTCACCATTTGTTTTCCTTACAGCAATGCTGTTTCTCTGTATATTGTTCTGCTCCCTTCCCTTTGTATCAGTTCATAGAGGTCTTCCCAGGTTTTTCTGAAACCATTCTCTTCATCACTTCTTACAGCATGGTAACATTCTATCATGTCCATATGCCATAACTTGTTCGGTCATTCCCCAATTGATGCCCGCTGTTGTTGTTTACAATTTTGTCAGCTAAGCGGTTGAGGTGCTAGGCCTGCTGTAGATGTTGTTTGTGTGATCTAATGGCTCTAATCTCTTCATGTCCCATAGCCTTTTATGCCTGTGGTGTGGTGGAAATAGAATTTTTTTTGCTCTTTGCTGCTCTCTTTACGTGGCTTTCCATCTCCAGGCTTCAGACCTTTGCCCCCATATCTAGTATCTTCTCCTTTCTCACCTTTATCTCCTGAAATCCCTAGCCTTCTTCAAAGCCTAGATCAATCTCTAGCTGTTTCCTATGTGAGTCTCCTCCCTATCCCCCATTCAAACCATTAGTGTCTCTACCTCCCAAAAGTGCTTCATATTTACTTTGAATATGTCTTGTATTTACTCCTCTGTGTACACATTGTTCCCCCACCCACCCTAGGAGGATTTAAGTTTATTGGATGAATGAATGAAAAATCATTTATTAGGTACTTACTATGTGAAAAGCACTATGCTAAGTGCTTTGGGGATGCAGATGGAAAAGTAAGACAGTCCATTCTCTCAAGGAGTTCACATTATTTAATAGAGGTAGAAAATACATCTACAAGGTTTCAGCTTCAAGTCAGATGGAAAACCCTGATGGTTCTTAGGATACAATGGCAAAACAGATAGTAATGCTTCTTCTTTAACATCCTTTCTGCTGATAAAATCCTATCTGTTCCTGATGCATAACCATTTGACAGTGCCAAAGACATTGGTAATATGAACTTTTTTTCTGGGTCTTCTGTAGCAATGACTGCAGCCCCCACAAAAGAAGTTATCAGGATAAATCTCCACAAGGGTTGATTCCCCAGATTATCTATGGGAGATGGTTGGAAGCATTGCCATTTCCAAGGCTCTGGGGTTCAAGGTCCATTGGGGTGTGAGAAAAGGTAATGATTGAGATTGTAGTGATGGTTTGACTTTCTTGGTGCATGCTACCTCATGTCTTTCCTTTCCAGGTGCCTTGCTATTTCAACCAGATTGACTTGCGTTCCCCATAGATGATAATCAGTCAGCAACTGGTAGGGATGGCTACTTGCTTCCATGGATGGTGACAACATGGGCTCAGATAGAAGCAAGACCAATGGTCTGGATGATACTACCACTCCCAGGGCTCTTGGGCTTATCTATTTGTTAGGGGTCAGTTGGTCAGCATTTGGTGTCAGTTGTGAGGGGGAAAGTGGGTTTCTTCTCCACAGTGATTGTTTCCCTCATTGATGGCTGGAAGAATGGCTAGAGGTGTCTTGGGGGGGAAAGAAAAATAGACTGCTGTTCTCAAGGCTCTAGGGTTCAGAGTCCTATGGTATTTCCCTCAGGGTCTCAGGAATAGTGGCACTTCAGATAGCAGCAGTTAAGATAGTGGCAGTGGTATGATCTGGCTGGTACAAGGCACCTCATGACTCATGTCTTCTCATTGCTGCGTTTTTAAGGGTAGAGATTGTTATATTATTTGTCACTGAATCTCTGGTGCCTAGCATTCTATCTTGATACAGTGATTTCATAATAAATGTCTATTGAATTGTTGAATTTAAAATTGGAGGAACAGAGTTGGAATCTTTACTTTGCTTCTTCCTACCTGTGCAACTTTGAGTCAATCATCTCCCCTCTCTGAGCTTCAGTTTTCTTATCTGCAAAATGAAGTTTTGATAATCTCTTGAGTCCATTCAAGCCCTAAATCCTAGGATTCTGTGTTTCTAAGGGACAATAGGGATTATTGTGTTTTCTAAAGAGCCTGCTGTAATCTATAGAAATTCCTTCAGCATGGAAAAAATATCTCTAGGCTACAAGTCAAGAGGCCTGGGTTTGAGTTCCAGCTCTGCTACCCATTACTCGTGTGACCTTAGAAAAGCCACATCACTATTCTGAGCCTTCATTTCCTTATCTGCAAAATGGGAGTGATAATAATCTCTTCAAGTTGTGACAGACAAGCATAATGAGATCTGAAGTGGTCTGTGTCCCAGCACCCAGACGAACAGGCTTCAGGACTTTGGAGACATCCATTTGCCTGCTGGAGCCTCAGATTTCTTCCCAGCAAAATGGAAGATAATAACACTTGCTCTGATTCCCTTACCAGAAAATGTTTTGTCGACTGTAAAGTACAACATAAATATGGAAAAGCAGAGTCTTGTACTAGATAGAGAGGTAGACCTAGGTTCAAATTCTGCCTCAGATACATATTGCACAAATTTCTAAATCTTCACAAACCTGAATCTTCTCATCTGTAAAATTAAAAGATTAAGGGCGGCTAGGTGGAGCAGTGAAGAGCACCGGGCCTGGAGTCAGGAGGACCTGAGTTCAAATCCGGCCTCAGACACAACACAAAACTAGCCATGTGACCTTGAGCAAGTCACTTGACCCCAATTACCCTACCTTCTCCCCTCCAAAAAGCAAAAATAAAAAAATTAGAGGATTGGACTGTTAGGTTCTTTTCAGCTCTAAAGTTTCACTTCAATAATTCAGGCTCTGTCTCTTACAAAGTCTGTGACCTTGGACAAGTCTGTTAACTTCTCAGTGCCCTAGGCAACTTTCTATGACAATATATTTCAGAATAGATGCTGATCTTCATTGGTAGTTCCTCACTAAAAACTCCCTGAACTAGAGACAGCAAGGTGGCACATTGGACAAAGCACTGGAGTTGAAGTCAGGAAGACCTGAGTTCAAATCTAACCTCAGACACTTACTAGCTATGTGACCTTGGGTGATCATTTTACCTCTACCATAGTTTCCTCAATTATTAAATGGGTATGATAATAGTACCTACCTCCCAGGACTGTTGTGAGAGTTCAATAAGAGCTTTGTGAAGTTCTTTGGAAACATTAAGGCTCTGTATGAATGCTAGTTACTAAACTAATGAAAACATGGGGCTGGTAAATATATATATATATATATATATATGTGTGTGTGTGTGTGATTGTCTTACTAAAGTAAGTACATGTAATGGAAGCCATTGCTACCAATAGTAATGGTATCAGTAGTAGTAATGTACACTCAGTGTAATGGGAACATGAAAAAGGTCCTGTTGTATTGAATGGACTTGGATGAGAGTCCCACTGGGTGAGTAGGTATGGATGGCTAGGGTTGAGATCATAGGCAATGTTCACATACATGTGGGAGTCTTAGGACTGACCAGACAGTAGGAAATTACTTATGATCCATTTGGATCCAAGGGAAGAATTTAGTTTGCAGACAGACAGACCTGCCCCTCCCTTTTTTGAGACCACGATTAGAAAAATGTATTTTAAATAGAAAAGGCATTAAATATGAAAACAGATATTTAACTCTAACGATCAATACTCCAGGCCATGAGGAGTAAATTCAGAGCCATCTACTTGGGATGATAAATGAATGCTATTTTTAAAGGGAGATGCTGCAAAGATCATTTCTATTTGTTCGGTATGGCTGTTCCTATGTGTGTTCTAAAATTCAGCTAGACCATTGAGCCTAAGTATTAATGCAACTTGCTAAGAGAGATAAAATGGCCAAACAGAGCTCTGAGCCCCCCGATACCATCAAACACCACAAGGGGAAAAATGTTGCCTAATAATCTCAGGCAGGCTTACAAAATTAAGACTAAACAGATGACCCAAGGTGTATCACTGGAAATCAGGCCAGCCCGACAGGGAGCACCCATCCATTTCCCAGGACCTGGAGTGAAGGCTCTGGAGTTGACACCATCGGAATGAGATCAAGTTACAGAATTTCATGGCCCACGTGGTCCAGGGCAGCAAAAGTGAAATAGGCTAACTGTCATTTGGTTCAGTCAACTTTCTAGGATGGACTTTTAGAGGGTGCCAGGGACCACAGAGATCAGTGGAAGCTATGAATAATCTACCATATCATTTTTCAGAAAGAGCAGCTAAAAATATAATTAGTCAATCAATAAGGATTTATTAATCACTTACCAATGCTTAATATTGTTATTCAGCCATTTTTCGGTCATGGATGACTCTTTGTGACCCCCGTTGGGGGTTTTCTTAGCAGAGATACTAGAGTGGTTTGCCATTTTCTTCTCCAGCTCATTTTACTGATGAGGAAACTGAGACAAACAGGGTTAAATGACTTGCCTAGGGCCACACAGCTAGTAAGTGTCTGAGGTCAGATCTAAACTCAGGAAGGTGAGTTTTTTTTACTCCAGGTCCTGCATTCTATCTACTGGGCCACTTAGCTACCCCATGCTTAATAGGTACCATGGTAAGCTCTGGAGAGAAGTACAAAAGTGAAACAATACTTGCTTCTAAGAAGCTTACATTCTAACAGGTACATACATATATGTAAAATTAATACAAGGTAACTGAGGAAAGATAGATGCAGTATATATTTTGTTCATTATTAGTTAACATTTTTTAATTCAGCAAATTAATTATTTTCAAGGATGACAAGTGTTCAATCACCAAAGAGTGAACTGTATTGATGAAATCAAAGGTCCCCTTCCTATTCTCTATCCTATCCATATGGACACACATATACACAATAATGTATGAATTAACTGGGACAAAGTAAAATAATTAAATTTATTGGCTTATACAATATGTAGCTTTTCACATTTTTAAAAAAAAGTTTCAATATGAAATAGGATCCCCCAATAGCCGCTGCATTGTCTCTAATAGTCATTGAAATGTGCTCTTCAAAAGCTACAATTTTTACATATTTCCTGGGGGTAAAATATATTCTTAGAATTAAACATTCATCAAACTGAATTAAAAATACAAAAGAGAACACTGAAACATGTGTGTGGCATGACAAAGAATGAGGCAAAAGGGGCGAAAGCAGCACCACTTGGTTTCATATGGTTAATATTGTATGCTCAAAGTCAGTCTATTATATTATATCATGACTTTTATCATACTATTATATCATCATATTAAAATTATTACTTGTCAAATTAATTTGCACACTACTGTGTGCATTTATATAGGTAAATGTGTTGTTAAAAAAAATTCAGTGATGGGAGGAGCCGTAGCTGGAGAAATAGATAAAAGTGACTTCTAATGACCATTCCAATTGCCAGCACAAAAATGCATACTTAATAAGCACTCAAAGTGTACAATATAAGTTAGCTCTCAGGTAGTTTAAAAGTTCTCTATGAAATTCTATTTGTATAATAACCTGATTGGAATAAATCTGGAGTATTTTAAATATGACCAGTTGTCACATTGTAGGAAGAACATTATGTCCAGAGAAGTCTGGGTGGTGAAAAGACTGGAAAACTTTAAAGGGTGTGTTGGAACCAGTCTTTTACCAGTTTGTGACAGCTACTTGTTATATTTTTGGTGTGAGCACTAACACCTAGTAAATTGGCAAACACTACAAATTGGGGCTTGGTTTATTATTATTTTATTGATTGTCTAGACTAGGGGTGGGGAACCTGTGACTTCAAGGTCACATGTGGCCCTCTAGGTCCTCAAGTGCAACCCTTTGACTGAGTCCAAGCTTTACAGAACAAATCTTTTTATTAAGGGAATTTGTTCTCTGAAGTTTGGATTCAGTCAAAGGGCCCCACTTGAGGACCTAGAGGGCCACATCTGACCTTGAGACGGTGGGTTCCCCACCTCTGGTTCAGACTTCAGAAAGCAATGGAGTAAATGTTGATAATGCAAATTGAACTTAAAAGCTTTTCAGCGGGGGCCTTGCATGCAGTAGATACTCGATAAGTGCTCTGGTTGAAGGGGTTTCCTTCATTTTAGAATGATGATGCCATTATTATTATATTATAATAATAAATCGACATTTAAGCTTTACAAAGTGATTCACATCAGGGTAAGTCTTAGTGTAGTTTTAAAACTTTGGGGACTCCCTGCATATTCATTCATTTGATCCTCACAGCAGCCCTAGAAAGGTACATTCTCAGTGGCAATGTGGAGAATAGTGTGGAGTTGTAGAAGAGCCCTTGACCTGGGAATCAGGAGATATAGAATCTAGAGACTTGCTGTGATCTTAGGCAAGTCCTTCCTCCTTTCCAAGTCTCAGTTTCTCTGCCTATCAAAGCATCAGGATGAACCCTAAGGGCTCCAATGTCCTACGACTTGGAGTTTGCTGAATTGAATGGCAGGTAGAATACTGGAAGTGCTAAAACCAATTCCATGCCTTTCCTACTGCCCATCAAAGGTAAAGAGAGCTAGATCTAGAGCTGAAGCCTCGAGTCCAAGTCTCTCATTTTACAGATAAAGAAACTGAGGCACAGGGAGGTTGTGACTTGTGCAAGGTCATTAATGTTAAGCAGCAGAGGTAGGATTTGAACCCAGACCTGAGAAAAGAGTCATTGCTCTTTCCCCAGTACCAGTTTTATTTCTGTTTCTTTAATTGGGAATTGCAGCATTAGTACTGGCAGGATGAGTACCAAGAAGATAAGGGAGATAAGCCTGGGCATAGCCCAAGCAGATCACATATTCACATCATTGAAAGCTGCCATTTTGCAAGAAGACTTTTTTCCTTTTGCTTTACTCTTGAAATCTTGCCATCTTCCAATGCCCAGTCCAGGTGCTACCTTGTGCATGAAGCTTTCCCTGATCCACCCTGCCCTTTACAGAGTCTGACTATTCTTCATCCTATCACACTTTCTGTACACTCTGTTGGATGTGTATATATATATATATATATATATATATATATGTATATATATACATGCCACATTCCCATACTAGACTTTAAGCTCAATAAGGGTTAGCAGGATAGCATAGACCTATCCTATTGGAAGAGCCTTCAGAGGCCATTTAGTCCAGCTCCTTCATTTTATAGAGGAGGAAACTGAGGCCTAGGGGTGTTAGGTGAGTTGTTCAAGGTCACACAGGTAGTAAGCACCAGCAATGAGATTTGAATCCAGATCTTTCGGCTCCAGATCTAGTGTCTTTTCACACTGAATTGTGCGGCCTCTCATGTTGTCTTGAAAATCCATTGGACTTGGAGCCAGGAGATCCAAGTTTGCATTCAGATTCTTGCCTTCTATCCGATAAAGGATGAAACAAGGGAAAAGGTGGCATCTAGGCAAAGTGGGCCGAAATGTGGTACATGGGATAGCCACTCCTAGGTAGAGGAACAGATTTGGGAAGAACAGGGAAGGCTTCATAGAAGTGGCATCTGAGTTAGACCTTGAAGGAAAGGAAGGATGGTCAGTACTGGGTGGGGGTGGGGTTAGAAGGAGTCTATTCTAGGTGTGGGCAGAGGGGAGCCTGAACAAAGACAGAGAAACTCACTGTCTTGTGACTTAGGGCAAGTCACTTCCCATCTCTGTGTCTTGACTTCTGTATCAGCAAAATGGAAAGTCTGGACTAGAGTTTTCCAGCCTGTAAGCTATTGGGTATAGCCATAAAGCTATTAGAAGGGATCCCTGGACCTGTACATGAATCCATTAATAAGAAAATACAACTTCTGCAGACTCAATAAATATATCTCACATATATACATATTACTCTTTTTCAAATGCATGTAGATGTTGTGATTAATAAAATTCAAATCCATTTAAAAGCATTACCAGATTCAAAGTAGTTTATGTCATCACAGACCTTCTCAATCAAGGAATCTTCATAGCACATCTAGACTTAGGTCAGGGAATATCTCCTCTGTGAGGGATTCAGAAGAAGGGTAGAGCACTGAAAATGTTGCTGGGTTTGGACCTGGTTTCCAATCCTGGCTCTGCCATGTGGGACCATAGGCAGGTCACTTTCAGTTTTCTCATCTGTAGAAGGACAGGCTTGGACTAGATGACCTCTCAGGTCCCTTCCAGGACTAAATCCATGATTTTATGCCCCACCCCAACCTAGAAAAAAATACTTACTCAATTTTCCTTGGACACCTTTTCTGACCTCTCCTTCGCACCTATCACACTCATCTGTTTCCATGTCAGAACACCCTAACAGAGTATTAACTCCTTGAGGACAAGGTCTCTGTGAAGTCTATCTTTGAATATCCTAGTTCAGAGTCTTGCTTATAGTAGCATAAATGTTTGTTGTATTAAAATTAAATATTCATTTGACCGCTATAGGCCTTGGTTTCCCCATCTGTAAAATGAGTGTGTGTGGTGTCTCATATTCCTCTAAATCCTATGATTCTAGTTAATTTATACAGTTCCTCAGTGTTTTATACATAGTAGGGACAGCTAGGCAGAACAGTGAATAGAATGCTGGGCCTGGAGAACTGAGTTCAAATTCAGCTTCTGACACTTACTAGTTATATGACCCTGGGCAAGTCACTTCATCCAGTTTGCCTCAGTTTCCTCATCTACCATTCCAGTATCTTTGCCAAGAAAATACCAAATGGGATCATGGAGAGTCAGACATGACTGAAAAATGATTAAAAGTGCAGCAAAGTTAATGGTTGTTGTTGAATAAAATCAAGGACAAGTGGACAGCAATGTCATAAAGTCAACAGGTCTAGGCAGAACCAGAAGCCATGTCTTCAGTGCCCTTTCCATAATGCTCTGAATTTCCTCCCAAAGTTTCCAACCCCCTTGGTCCCAGAACCTGCCAGCAGAAGTTCCCACATACCCTTTCCTGTCGAGCACCTTGATATATATTTCTAAACCCATGTACAAGGGAACACCATCACCTATCGGGTGTCAGCCCCGCCAGAGAGATTTACATCCCAGGCCATCATTTCTAAGCTTTTCCGATGGCCTTGCTCATGTACAGTGGCGGGGGGGTGATGTGTGAGTGGGGTGGGGGTGGTGCCTCAGCCTCTTTACCCGTAGCTTTCAATCTACTGGAGAAAAAAAAAGCCCACCTCTCCAAAGAGCTGGGTTCAAGTCTCTCAGTTCTGCCTTCCGACCTGATTGGGGGGGAGGGGCAGGGTCAACACCCAAGACCATTCCCCAGACCCCACCCTCTCTGATGTTCATACTTTAGCTCCATCTTCAGGGAGATCAATAGCTTTGGAAATCTGAAAGGCCTGCCAGAGAGCGAAACAAAGAAGGCAGCTTGTAAGTACCCGGCTTGTATCAGCTGATAAATGGTCCCCTCTTTAAGGAACTTATCTCTTTAGAACTTGCAGGATGAAGAATGGCACCATTTGTACTGTTTTCTGGGCTGGACGAGAGGAGCTGGATCTATTTAAAAGATAGTGAGATACTGTCGACAGCAATAGACAGGGTAATTGGAGAGCGACTGCTGTGGTATAAATTACATCACTCTAAGTGGGGGAATGGCCTGGGGAGTGTGGAAAAATTTCTGACAATTCACTTGTCCCACTGGCCTTTTGACTGCTTATCACTGCTCAGCAGAAGAAAAGAGCTCTGGGTGAAAAAATTAAGTATTGATCAAATTAACAGTTTTTACTGATCTTTTTAAGAGAAAAAGGGAAGAGAACAATTACACGGAGGACACAAAAGACGGGGCAGGATAGCTCTTGACCCCAGAATGGCAAAGCTTTCTGATGCCAACATGCAGGATGTCCAGCTTGCTGGAGGAATGAGCTTTCTGCTGGAATCACATGGAGAAACTTGGGGAGCCGCCTGCCCCATGCAGCCTCTTTGGCAACACCCCCAATCCCACACACCCCACTGGCTCCTTTCCTCTAAGCAATGGTCAGCTTGGGGAGAGCTTGAGAAGGGCCAAAGGGGAACCATTGTTTTTTAGGGTTAATATCCCCATTTTACAGATGAGGACACTGAGACTCAAGGTACTTAACCAAGGCCACATGGCTAGTAAATGTCAGAGCCTGCAACTGATGCCAAGTCTCCCAACTGCACAGTATATTCTTTCTAAAATCCCCAAACTGCCTTCTACACATTCACACAGATGAAGTTATCCAGGATCACAGGATTTAAAGCTGGGAGCACCTTGGGGATCATATTCCTCTTATTACAGAGGGGGAAACTGAGGATCAGAAAGGGGAAGCGGATATGCCCCCCAGTCACACAGGATTCAAACCCATGCCTCTGGTTTCAAATTTGTTGCTTTAGTACTGGTGTGATGGAATGGTGGACTTGGGAGTCAGAAGACCCTGGCTCAAATTCCAGATCTGCCACTGACTCCCTGAGTCACCCTATACAAGTTGATCACCGCTTCTCTGAGCCTCAGTTTTCCTCATCTGTAAAATGAAGATAGCCATATAACCACTGCTCATCTCAGAAGGTCCTTTTGAAGAAAATGGAATAAAGGTGTTGGTCAAGATAATTTCCAAGGTCCATATTAGTCCTAAAGATCTATTATTCTAAATCCTATCTGTGGGCCTAGACTCTGCCCCCCAGAGCCCTGACCCCATGAGGTTCCCTGCTGGTCCTTCACTGAAATGCTACCATTTCCCAAGTTGTCAAGTCTTGGAAGGGTCTTCGTTAAGTGACCTCTGAAAAGGTTAAGTGGGGAAAGTAGGAAGGGCACTGTCACTACAGCAGACCTGGGTCTATGCCTTCTTAGCCACGTGACTATGAGCAAGCCAATCTGTATTCAATTTGTAAAGTGGGGATTGACCACATTTATGCCACAAAATTCCAGAGTTAGAAGGGACCCAAGAGGACTCCTGTTCATATCTGGGGAATAATCCCCTCTACAACATAAAGGGCAAGTGGTCACCTAGACTCTTCTAGAAGCTAAGTGCAACAGTGAAAAGTAGAATCACTCAAGAGCGAAAGGACCTAGGATCAAGTCCTCCCTCTGACTGTGTGACCCTTGGCAAGTCACTTTCCTGTTTCCTCATGTGTCAAACAAGGGCTTGGACTAGATATATACAAGCTGTCCTTCCAGCTCTCCCTCTAGGAGCCTGTAGCTGCCAGAGAGAGGAAAGCCATTCCCTCCCCCAGCAGCCCATTTCACGTTGGGATAGTTCGAATTGTTAGGAAGTTTTTCCTTACTTCAAACCTAAGTTTTTCCCCTTTTCAAACTTTGACCCATGCTCTTGAATCTAAGTAGAACAACTTAAGTCCCTCTTCCCTGTGACAGTGATACCTCAAGACAGCTATCACATCCCTTCTTTTCTGCAGACTAAACATTTCCATTTCATTCACTCAATCTCCATAAGTCACAAGCTTAAGCTCCCAACAATGAACACTCACCAGTTTATTCTTCCTAAAATATAGTGCCCAGGACTGAACAGTTAGGTGGACCTGGAGCCAGGATAGACCCAAGTTCAAATCCCATCTCAGACACATCCTAGCTGTGTGGTCCTGGACAAGTCACTTAACCTTTGTCTGCCTCAGTTTCCTCATCTGTAAAATTGAGATAAAAATAATGTCTCTGAAACGAGATATTTGTAAAGTGGTATACAACTGGTGCTTATTATTATTACTCTAGGGAATAATTCAAATGGACTAGCACTTCCTGTGTTTTGGAAACCATATCTTTCTTAATGCAGCCTAGAATAGCATTAGCTTTGTTTCGGTTTCTAGATCACACTGTTGACTCATCCTGAGGCTGTTACCCATTAAACCCATCATCTCTTTCTCATTTGTCCTGCTGTCTAGCCACAGCTGCCTCATCTTGTGCTTGCCAAGTGGATTTCATGAACTCAAAGGCAAGACATCATATTTATACTGATTAATTATGATTTTATTAGGTTCAGTCCAACATTCAAGTCAAGATCTTTTAAGATTATCACTAGAAGGAAGTAAAATGAAGACTCAGAGCTGGAGAGATGGAAGGGAACCTAAAAGTCAAGGAGTCCAACCTCCTCATTCAGATGGGGAAACTGAGGCCCCAGGAAGTGAACTGACCAGCCCAAGGTCAAACAGGTAGAAAGCATCCTAAAGAGGATTTGAAGACTGTGCCCCTTCCCGCATGCCATGCTGCCTCCCAAAGGCAGGAGACCAGGCTAGATAGCCTCTGATGTCTCTCCCATCTTTAAATCTATAATCTTAGAATAACATCAAGAGCGTCATCGCCATCATGGCGGGCATCGGCATACCTTGCAAAGTGCTTTGTATACATTATCTTACTTGAGTCTCATATTAGCTCTGTGGGTTAGTCATAGAGGTATTATTGTCCCCAATTTATGGGTTGAGAAAACTGAGGCTGAAAACGGTTACTCAGCTTGCCCGTGGTTGGAGGCACCCCCATCTTCCCAATTCCCAGTGCTGTATATCAGACGTAAAAGGGGCCTCAGAACATACAATTTCAGAGCTGGAAGGAACATTAGAGTATATACTGCCAGATCTAGAAGGATTATTAAAGCAAAGAACGTCAGAGTTGGAAGGGACTTTGGAATATGAATGTCAGAATTAGAAGAAGCAAGGCTTAGGATACAGAATATAAAACAACAGAGTTAGAATGAGCACTGGAAGAAAAAAATGTTAAAGCAGAAAGAAACCTTGAAACTAAGAATGTTACCTGGAATTGGAACATAGACTCATAGACTTTCAGAGAGAGAGAAGGACCTTAGAATATATAACATAGAAGGTCAAAGCTATATTCTAGAATGCAGACTGTTAGAGCTGGAAGGAGTTTTAAAATATAGAGTCAGAGTTAGAAGGCACCTTAGGATACAGTAAATAGAAAGTCAGACCTGGAAAGGGCCTCATAACAGAGAGAGACACAGACAGACAGAGACAGACAGAAAGACAGAGAGGGGCAGAGACAGAGACAGAGAGACAGAAACAGAGACAGAGAGAGACAGAGAAAGAGGTTTGGAGTTAGGAAGACCCAATTTCAAATCTAAACTCAGCCACTAACTGTGTGACCCTGGTCAAGTCATTTAATCTGTTTGCCTCAGTTTCCTCATCTATAAAATGGAGATGATAATGGCATCTACCTTGCAGGGTCATTTTGAAAATCGAATGAAACAATGTTTATAAAGCACTTAGCACAATGCTTGACACGTAATAGGTGCTATATAAATATTAGCTATATTATTATTGTTAAATAATAAGAATAAGTGTTATTATTAATGTTACTAATTCAGAGCATCCAAAAAGTCAGTTCGGTTTTAAGCCTTAAAAGCTTAAAATAAGGGGAGGCCAGGTGGCGCAGTGAGTAAGAGTGCTGGCCCCAACGTCGGGAGACCTGGATCAGTTCCAGCCTCAGATACTCAGCACCCACACAAAAATAACTGGCCGTGTAACCTTGAGCAAGTTACTTAACCCTGGTGGCTTTAAAAATAAACTTAAATATTTTAAAACTGCTCTGAAACTTTTGGGACACCCTGTAAAGAATGTCAGAGCTTGAAAAGACTTCAGAGACTAGTTCATTTTACAGATAAGGACACTGAGGCCCAGAAAAGAAAAGGGATATGTTGAAGGCCACATGGGTAGCTAGTAGAAGAACTGAGATTATAGCTCAGGTTCCTGATTCCCCACCCCTACCCTTCCCAAGAATAGGATGCTTTCCTCTCTTCCACATGTCTTCTTACACAAGTCTATAGTTTGAAATTCCCCCATACAAATCCAGCAGATAAATGGATTCTCCCTATCATGTCCCAGAATGCATTCTTTCTCCTAAGGAATCATTACAATATAAATCCCTTGAGATCAAAAACCATCTTTCTTTCAGCTTGTATTAGAATTCCCAGAACCTAGTGTAGTCCCTGATACATAATAAGAACTTAGTAAATGCTTGTTGACCCATTGGCAGCTGTATTCTAAAAGAGGGGCTTGGACAAGGCAATGCTTAACTACATGAATGAGCCTTTAATGGCAGAATTTCAGTTATCATGACTAGTCAATGGATAGGAGAGCCATAAATGAAAAACAATTTAGTCAATTGTCCCTTCCCTCCTTTCCTTCAGTCCTTCTTTCTTCTTTCTTCTCTTTCTCTTTCCTTAAATGCCTCACCATCTCTATATGATCCCTGATAAAGCAACATGCTGCCTAAGGTATATTAAATGTGTTCTCTGAGAGGCAAATTGGGGGTCATAAAGAACCTACTGGACTTGGACTCAAAGAGAATTGGTTTGGAATCTCTTGAATATACTGACTAGCTCTTCATCCCCAGACAAATCTATGAACCTCAGTTTTCTCACCTGTAAAATGGGAATAACACTGGTTGTCATATCAAACTTAATCTATTGCAAGGACCAAATGACGGTCTGAAAAAATCACTTAATGGAGATCAAGCAATTGTTTGATTAATTGAAAACTGTTTGATAGACCCTAAAGCATTATGACAATATCTGCTGGTATTATTGTCATCACCTTTACACCTACTAAATTGTTTTGCTTGGAACTTGAATTTGCAACTAGACACTGTGTGTAAGTTAATGAAGATACACCATGAGATTAGTAATCCTAGGTGAGAGCAGAAAATTTGGAAGGTAATGAAGGGTCCTTCTAATTGGGAGAAAGACAAGCACAGAGATCCACCACAGTAGACAGAAGGCAGAACATGAGATTGTTTCTTCCACCTCCAATTTTGGAAGGAGAAGGAGGGGAAAGCAGGGTGAAGAACCAGAAGATGTGGGGCCTCCCTTTAACTAATGTCTCTAATTACTCTTTATTAATCCTCGTGGAGCATCATTGAGGCCATTAGGATTTAACTCTTAAAGAGACTTTGGGGATCATAAAGTCTAGGGATTCTTAATCTGGGGTCCATGAACTTTTCTTTAATAGTACCATTAATATGAATTTCAATACAATTGTTTTCCATTGTATCCCATGTATTTTATTTTATGCACTTCAAAATATTCTGAGAAGGGGTCCATAGACTTCACCAGAATGCCAGAATTGTCCAAGACACAGAAAAGACTTTAAAAAAAAACCCTCATCTAGTCCAACCCCTTAATTTTACAGATGAGAAAACTGAGACCCAAGAAGGCAGAAAGACTTGCCCAAAATCATGCTGGTAGTGAGTAGCAAATTCCAGGGCTCTTTCTACAACACTATGCCAACGTCTTTTGAATCAAAGTATAGATTCAGAATAAGTTGAAAAGGGCATTCTACTCATGTTAGGGCCAAGAAAGTCAGCAGAAATTAAGCACTAATAGGTAACAGCAAAGATTCAGTGAAAAGGCAGCTCATTTTCCCTTGATATTTACCTTCCTGAATTCTTGTTCTAACTTTTTAAACTATAGTAAATATAGCATCATTTTAAACTATAATGAATTGTGATCTTGGTTAATATTTATGCTTATTTGATTTAGTGAATTTTTCATGTAACGTATTTCATTCATTGAAAATTTTCACTTTATTTAATGAACTTTTTCATTTAAAAAGCTAATTAAGTAGAGAAAAACTCAAATTTTTTTAGTTAACTATGTCCACGAGAAATCACAGGGTCGTAGAATCATACATTTATAGCTAGATGAGTGAGACCTCAGAGGACAAGTAATCCAATTGCTTAATATTACAGATAAGGAAACTGAGTCCCAGAAAAGTGAAGTGAGTTGCCTAAGGTCACAGGGTAGTAACTGGTAGAGATGGGCTTCAACCCAGGTCCCCTGACCCCAAATCCAGGACATTTTCCACTGTATCATATTGGAATTAGGAGACATGACTCTGAGGTTTACTAGTTATATGACCCTGGGCAGATCACTTCCTCTCTGAAACTTAGTTTCCACATTTGTAATAAGAAGATAATAATACTATACTACTTTTCCCACTTTTCCCTTTTCCAATTACATATAAAGAAAAATTCTGGCACTCATTTTTAAAAAATTTTGAATTTCAAGTTTTTTCTTGTCCTCCCTTGCCACCCCCCTCTCTAAGACAGCACTTTGACATAGGTTATATACGTGCAACCATGTAAAACATATTTCCATGTTATTCATGTTATGAAAGAAGAAACAGACCAAGAGAAAACCCACCAAAAAATAAGGAAAATGAAAAAGTCTGCTTAGATCTGCATTCAGACTCCATCAGTTCTTTCTCTGAAGGTATATAGCATTTTTCATCCTGAGTCCTTTGGAATTGTCTTGAATCATTGCATTGTTCAAAATAGCTAAGTCATTCATAGTTGATCAACATACAGCATTGCTATTACTGTGTACAGTGTTCCCCTGGGTTTTCCTTACTTCACTTTGCATCAATTCATGTGAGAATTTCCAGGTTTTTTTCCTCCTGGTTTCCTTCTAAACTCAGTTCAGTCACCACCTTTTATCTGGAGCCTTACCTAAACCCCACCTTCCTTCCACCAATTATTAGCACTCTTTATCTCAAATTATTTCATATTCACTAATCTGTCTGCATGCTATACTCTGGTGAGATGTGAACCTCTTTGAGAGCAAGAACTGTTTGATTTCTCTCTTTGTAGAGGCAGGTAGGTGGTGCAGTGGGTAGAGCAGGGGACTTGGAGACAGGAAGACCTATGTTTCAAATGCAGCCTCAGACACTTCATAGTTGTGTATCCCTTAAGCAAGTTCTTAACCTCTCAGCCTGTTTTGTCATCTGTAAAATGGGGGTGATAACAGTACATACCTCATAGAGTTGTTCTGAGAATCGAATGAGATAACAAATATAAAGCTCTTTGCAAAGATTTAAGCACCATAGAAATGCACAATAATTGTATATTTAGTCCCTAGTGCACATAGTAGGTGCTTCATAAAAGTTTGAATCGAATCCTATCGACTTGCATAAAATTTACTCCTAGTGACTTCCACCTTCCAAGTTTTGGGTGTTCTTTGGCTATTCTTTTTACAAAGGTGACTTAAGATTGAGCTCCCTTTATGAAAGATTTCATTAAAAAAACTTATAGGGCTCCCTCTTCTGGGCAATCTGATGGGTATTACATGAGACCCCACTCTCCTTTTCTCCCCAATTCTCTCTCTCTCTCTCTCTCTCTCTCTCTCTCTCTCTCTCTCCCTCTTTCTCTGTCTCTTCTGTCTCTCTCTCTTTTCTCTCTCTCTCTCTCTGTCTCTCTCTGTCTCTCTCTGTCTCTCTCTGTCTCTGTCTCTCTCTCTCTCTCCTTTGTCTTTCTGTGTGTCTGTCATTATCCCTCTGTCTCTGTTTCTCTCTGTGTCTCTCTTCTGTCTCTATCTCTCTCCATCTCTCTCCTCTCTCTCTCTGTCACTATCTCTCTCTGCCTTTCTGTCTC
This sequence comes from Petaurus breviceps papuanus, assembly GCF_028583685.1. Taxonomy (NCBI): domain Eukaryota; kingdom Metazoa; phylum Chordata; class Mammalia; order Diprotodontia; family Petauridae; genus Petaurus; species Petaurus breviceps. The sequence goes on along the minus strand of NW_027185698.1, from coordinate 45,759,013 downwards.
TGTCTCTCTGTTTCTATCTCTCTCCATCTGCCTCTTTCTATCTCTTTGTATCTTTCTGTGTGTCTCTTGTCCCTCTGTCATTCTCTGTCTCTGACTGTCTGTTTCTCTGTTTCTGTCTCCCTATCTCTCTTCTGTCTCTCTCTCTATCTCTCTCTGTCTCTCTGTCTCTCTCTCTGTCTCTCTCTCTTTCTCTCTCTCTCTCTCTGTCTCTCTCTCATTGTTATCAGTGCCCTGTTTCTATGCATCACTGAATTGATTTACATTTTAAGTAGCTGTTCTAGGTTGGACTACATTCATTCCAGCTCTGGTAATTAAATCAATGAGACCAGGCCAGACTATAGTCCCTCTTCTGTCACCAGGCATGAGAATACAGAAATGATTCCTCGCCAGCGACTAATAGGAATTAGAAACACTCAGCTCACAAAAGAGTGTTTGGTGGTTGGGGATGATTGAAACAAAGAATGGTCATGCTAGGCTTCAGGTTGGGAAAGGAACATGAGCACAGAAGCGAAGTGGGCTGGGAAGGGAAGACTCAAGTGTTTTTCAAAATCAATGCATATTTAAAAGATCCTAACTGGGTCAGACAAAATGAATATGGCCTAATAAAGTCATAACTAATTATAACTGTTCTTTCCTGATTTGTACGCTAGACTTAATGATGGAAAGCCTGGGTTCAAATCTAGAATCCGTCACTTACTAACTGTGTGAGCTTGGGACAAGTCAACACCTTTCTGGACCTCAGTTTCCTCTCTGAAAAACAGAGATAATCATTCTCAAACTCCTCTCCTCCCTCAGAAAAGGTCATTCTAAGAAAAGCACTAAATATTTTTTAAATCCTTTGAATATTCAAAGATAGCCCCAAAGTTTCAAATGGACAGAAAGAGGGAAGTCGGAAGGAAGAGCAAATTTTTTTTTTTTGCTTTTTGGAGGGGGGAAGGCAGGGCAATTGGTGTTAAGTGACTTGCCCAAAGTCACAAGGGTAATAAGTATTAAGTGTCTGAGGTCATATTTTAACTCAGGTCCTCCTGACTCCAGGGCTGGTGCTCTATTCACTGTGCCACCTAGCTGCCCCCAGAAGAGCAAATTTAAGGGAAAGAAAGTGATCTCATAGAATCACAGGATTTAGCAGCAAAAGAGACCTTAGAAATGACATTAAGTTTGTGAGGTGATGGCAGGCATCGAGGTGGAGAGGTTCCCCAAGCAAATGGAGATATAGATCTGGATCTCAGAATAAGGTCAGGACTGAGGTTATTCTCTATCCAAAGGAGACAAGTGTTGGATCTGGGAATAGGAAGAACTGGGTTTGAATCCTGCCTCACAGTTTCTAGCTATGTGACCCTAGATAAGTTACTTCATCTCTCTGGGCCTCAGTTTCCTTATTTGTAAAAAATGAGAGGATTGGACTTGAGCTAGCTCTAATTTCTTGCTCCAGGGGTGGCTAGGTGGCACAGTGAATAGAGCACCAGACCTGGAGTCAGGAGGACCTGAGTTCAAATCTGAACTCAGACACTTCACACACACACACACACACACACACACACACACACACAAACTAGCTGTGTGACCTTGGGTAAGTCACTTGACCCCAATTGCCCTACCTTCCCCCCTCTAAAAAATAAAGTTTTATTTCTTGCTCCTGTGGTCACTGAGGCTGAGTGGATGCAGTTGCCAAGGGGGAAAATGAAGAGGACCAAGGACAGTGCTCTAGGGACCTTCTCCCCTTAAGGAGTTGAGAAGAGGATCAGAACCCAGGGGCAGAGACAGAGAAGGAACAGATAGTCTGGTAGGATATGAACTAGAGAGGATGATGGGTATCTCTGCAGCCAACAGAGAGAAGGTTTGGGTAGAGGAGGTGGTCAACTGGGTCTCAAATACCATTGGGAGCTCCAAGGGAGGGAAAAACTAAAGAAAGATAAGAAAGCCCATTAAATTTAGTGATTAGGTCCCTAGTAAGCCTAGAGAGGTTTCAGTCGCGCAATGATGGCAGAAGCACCATTTCAAAGGACTGAAGAGGGAGTTAGTGTGGAAATGACTGGTCCAAGGTCACTTGGGTACCCCCTATATTCATAATACGATTGCAGGAGCATTGAAATGAGTTGGGGGGACCTAAGTTTGAATCCTGTGGATGTCACCGACCCTCTCTAAGCATCAGCATCCTCTTCTAAAAAAGAAGGGCAATAATGTTTGTATGTATAATAAAGTTATCATGTAACTTTCTTTTCCTTTTTTACATACTTCCCACTCTGGAGGGATGCTTGTTTTATTTCCTAAATTCAGAATAGAATAAATAATAATAATAATAATAATATTGTTTATACTACCTATCTTTCAGGGTTGGTTGTGAAGAAAGATCCTTGTAAATCTAAATCAATCAATGCATCAAGCAATTAGCATTTACTGATTGTTGGCTATGTGCCACGCCCTGGGGATGTGAAGAGTTGCCTTCATAAAGCTTACATTCCATTAGAGGAGATAACAAGTACTTATATAAGCATACATTGACTAGATACAAAGTAAATACGTAAATACAAATTCAGATGACAGTGATAGGAATTGTTATAAAAACTTATAAACGAAAACTTTTTCTAATCTAACCCTCCCAAATACCCTGGAAAGGAGGTGCTATTATCTATCCCCATTTTACAGATGAGGAAACTGAGTTAGAGGGACTTGCCCAGATTCACATCACTAGTAAGTATCTGAGAGTGGATTTTAATAATAATAGCTAATATTTATATAGTGTCTACTATGTGCCAGCACTTTTGCTAAGCACTTACAACTTTTCTCTCATTTGATCCTCACAATAACCCTGGGAGGCAGATGACATTAATCATTCCCATTTTATAGATGAGAAAATTGAGATAGAGGTTAAGTGACTTGTCCAGGGTCACACAGATAGTAAGGGTCAGAGGGTGGATTTGAACTTGGGTCTTCCTAGCTCCAGGCCCAGTTCTCTATTTTCTATCTGCCTCTAAACACACCATAGAAATGGGAGTTGCTATTTAGGGGCAGGAATTGTTTCATTTTATTTTTCTATCCCCAGTGCCTACTGCACATAGATGGTATGTATCAGAAGTGAAGGTTTGAACTCAGGTCTTCTATTCCAGCACCATTGCACCATCCACTGTACCATGCCACCTCATAATAGAGTAAGCAAACTTTCTCCACATAAGGCAGTTTAGACGGAGTTCCCCATACCTGGAAGACTATATATATAATCCAGAGAAGGCTAGAGATGCCATTTGAGGCTCATACCATCTCTGAGATGCTACAATTAACCATGGGGCAGGACTTTAACTCAATCAGGCTATTCAGAATATTAAAACCCTCTTTTCCTCAGTAACAGGTTATTTTTGGTGGGATTATCCAAATAATAACAATTCCCCCAAGCAACTAAAAGTAGGAAAATTAATTTAATCAACTAAGGTAGTATCATATAATGAGAAGAACACAGGATGGGGGTGGGGATGGGGAGGGTATGCCAAGGCAGGGGGCATGTCAAGAGACTGATTTCTGCTGCTACTTACCCTTGTGATCTTGTGTAGACAAGTCCTTGGTTTACCCATCTGTAAAAGGAGAGGATGGGGGCAACCAGGTGGCCGAGTGGATAGGCCTGGAGTTAGGAGGCCAAGTCATGTAATCTTGTTTGCCTCAGTTTCCTCATCTGTAAAATGATCTGGAGAAGAAAATGGCAAACCCCTCCAGTATCTTCTCCAAGAAAACCCCAAATGGGGTCATGGAGAGTCAGACAGGACTGAAAAACAAGAAGAACAAAAAAATGAGAGGACCAGACTAATGGTCTCTCAAGTCCCTCCCAGCCTTGATTGTCCTATGTGAGTTCTTTCCAGCTCTGACATTACATATTCTAACAGCTCTCTCTGTTTTGGTGCTCTGTAGGCTATATTCTAAATTCCTTCCAGCCCTGCATAACTTGTTCTAAGATCCCTCTTAGCTCTGCCATGCTTTGTCCCATGATGAACATTCTAAATTCCCTTTCAGGTTTGATACTCTACAAATCTATGATAATAGTCTTACATTTATATAGTTCATTGAAGTTTACAACGCATTTTACATATAATATCTCAAATGATGAAGCAGCAAAGTAGCAAAGTGGATAGTGTGGGACATGGAATGAGGAAAACCCGAGTTCAAATGGTGCCTCTGACACTAGATCATCCTGGGCAAATCATTTAACTTCTTTCTGCCTCAGTTTCCTCATCTCTAAAATGGTGTTAATAATAACACCTACCTCATGGAGTTGCTGTGAGGATCAAATAAGTTAATAAATTCAAAATGCTTTGTAAACCTTAAAGTGCTATGTAAATGCTATTATTGCTACATTTATTATTATTGATTAATAAGTCGTTTAGTTGAACTTATACCAAACAACGGGTTTTAGTAGATCAATGCACACACATGTAACTGAATGTGGACTGAACTTTAAGTCAGGTCCACACTAACACAACTACAGAAGACTGAAGAATCCAATAGGAATAGTCCATTTTTACAACCATATCAATTTCTACTTCCAGAGAACTTGTTAGTAAGTCAAGTATTCTCTTTTTAGCTTTTTTTAAAATGTATTTATTTATTTTTAATTTTCAACATTCACTTCCATAAGATTTTGAGTTCCAAATTTTCTCCCCATCTCTCCCCTCCTCCTACCCCAAAAGGGCATGTAATTCAATATAGGTTCTATACAGAGATTCATATTGAACCTATTTTCACATTATTCATGTTGTAAAGAAGAATTACAACTCATGGGAGAAACCACAAGAAAGAAGAAAGAAACAAAAAAGGAGAGAGAGAGAGAGAGAGAGAGAGCAAATAATATGCTTCAAGCTGCATTCAGACTCCATAGTTCTTTTTTCTGGATATGGACAGCATTTTACATCATGAATCCTTTGGAATTGTGCTGAATCCTTGCATTGCTAAGAAGAGATGAGTCTGTCAAAGTCAGTCATCACACAATGTGGCTGTTACTGTGTACAGTGTTCTCCTGGTTCTGCTCACTTCACTCAGCCTCAGTTCATATAAGTCTTTCCAGGTTTTTCTGAAGTCCGCCTGCTCATCATTGCATACAGCACAATAGTATTCCATCACATACATATACTACAACTTTCAATAGGCAAAAACATGGTCCCTGCCTTCATGGAGCTTACAGTCTAATGAGACAGACAATTACTATGTACATACAAAAATAGATGCAGGGTCAATTGCAGAGAGAATGATAAGGATAATCTCACCTCTTACACAAAGCGGGATTTGAGCTGGATCCTGAAGGAAGCCTGAAGGCAGAGGTGAGGAGAGAGGGCATTTGGAGCTTGAGGGACAGCCAGAAAAAACAGCTAGAGTCATGCGATGTAGGGTCTCAGTGCTGCTGGAACCTGGGGTGAAGGTGGGGAATCAAGTATAAGAAGACTGGAAAGGTATTCTTTACCATTCTAAACTTTTCCTAGGAAAAAGGGAAGAGACAGAAAAGAAGGCCAAACAAGCAGGACACCTTTGAAGCTATAGGTGCATGCATTTGTGTGTACGTGTATGTGCATATATGTCTTCATACATGTGTGCATATACACGCAGGTAGATATACAACATCTAAATAATATATAACATTAATATTATATGTAATTATAACGTATTAAAATATGAATGTGTCAATATGTATTTGTTTTTTAAAGCAAGCCTTATGTAACAGAGACCTGCAGTTTCATGTATTCAGGGACAGGTAGGTGGCAGAGTAGATAGAGTGCTAGGCCCAGAGTTAGAACACTTTGATGCTGTTAGTCATTTTTCAGTCATGTTTGACTCTTTGTGACTCCATTTGGGGTTTTCTTGGCAGAGATACTGCACTGGTTTGCCATTTCCTTCTCTAGTTCATTTCACAGATGAGGAAACCGAGGTAGTTAAGTGACTTGCTCAGGGTCACACAGCTAGCAAGTGTCTAAAGTCATATTTGAACTCACATCTTCCTGACTCTGGGTCCAACTCTCTATTCACCATGCCAGCAGAGGCATGGCATACCTAAGTTCAAATCTATCCTCAGACATTTTCTAGCAGTGTAGATACAGGGCTGTGCAGACCCAAGTTACTTAACCTGTTTAACTCAGTTTCATCATAATAGTCTGAGTCCCAGAGTTACTATGAGGATCAACTGAGAGAATCTTGGGTAGCATTCAGCATAGTGCCCGGAACATAGTAAGTACTATATATATGGCCACTATTATTATTAGCCCTTTTCCCCCCTACTCTACTATGTATATGCAAATGCCCATTTTATTTGATGCTGGATAAGATTGGAATAAAAATAAAATTTATAAACCCCCTCTCCTCATCACAATCCTCTGATGGAAGTAATATAAAGTGGGGGGGGGCGTAAACATTTTTGTTTTGTTGGATCAACTTGTGATTCACTGATATAGGGAGTTCTTGGCAAAGAACTGCCAATGTCCATCAGTGCCTGTTCAGTGCCTATTTCACAGGTGAGGAGATAGACAAAGAGAGACTGTATGCCCAAGGTCACACCAGCCAGGACAAACCAAAGATGACACAATGGAAAGGGGATTGGATGGGGAGTGAGAGGATCTGAGTTCGAACACTAGCAACAATGCCACTTGCTACCTCTGTGTACTTATTAAAGTGATTTCCTTTCTCCGGATCTCAGGTCCCTCTATAAAAGAAGAGGGTTATAGTAGATAAGCTCAAAGCCCCCTTCCAGGTCTAAATCCTAAGATCTCCTTTTTCCTAAAGAAAAATAATAATAAAATTCTTCACTTAGCGAGTCACTCAAACCCTTAACTCTTGTTTGCCCAAAAGGTTCAGAGGATGACAGCTGACCCCATGAAACCCTCCTTAATCAATATTTAGGGTAACAAAGGACTCAAAAGATAACTCACTTGGTACAATTGCTATTTATTTATTTACCAAAATGTTGCTCTGGATTTTATAGGCACTCAGGAGAACGGGGCCTCTCATCTGGCATGATTTTATTCAGGGCCATCGGGGGATAAAATCAAGTGGAGATATGGAAGAAAAACGGCCCCATGAACCCTCTAAAGCAATTGTAAAAACCCAGGAAATCAATAATTTGATAATTACTCTGAGCTCACTGACCTCTGTTTAAAATACAGGGAGCGCTCGGCAAGCACCTCTCAGGTCAGAGCCATAGCATAGCCCATGTCTTGGAAACTTCCACTTGTTATTATTTTATTTGAATTATAAGTCACAGACTTGAGTGTACTACACGGGCTTGGTGAGAATGGAGCTGCCTCTTGCCTCCTTCCTTCAGCTTAAAAGGATGAAATCACTGAGAGCTTCGGGTTCAAGTTCTTTCCCGTCCAGCTTCTAAAACATAGCATCAAAGAATGCCAACGTGATAGGGGATTTTGGAGCTCATCAAACCTAACCCCCCTCCTTTTATACAGGAGGAAACTGAGGCAAGAAAGGGGAACAAACTTTGCTGCAACCAACAATCTGCTCCCAGTCAGGACAGAGATGGAGTGAGAGCCTATTTAACTCCCACTTCATTGACTTGCCTTTTCATAATACCGGGTTTCTTGCTTATGTATTTCATAGGATATTTGAGCTGGAAGGTTCTTTGGAGGTTATCTAGTCCAACCCTATCATTTTAAAGAGGGGAAAATTAAAGTCTAGAGAGGTCATGCGGCTTATCCAAGGTCACACAGCTAGTCAGGTAGAGAGCTGGGATTTAAACTCAAGTCCTTAGACCTCAAAGACAGTCAACTCTACCATATACTATTCACATGCCCTTGAACAAGTTTTTTCCCCTTTCTGAGTCTTGTTTCTTCATTTGTCAAGGAGGGAGGGGGACTAGGTGAACCCCTTCAAGTTCTAAGTTCTACAATCCTATGACTTCCAATTCAAATATCTTCCCATTCCATCACAAAAAAATGTTTGAATAAATGAATGAGCTAATTAATTATCTGGCCCGCTGTGGGACCAAAGGCCAGTGCCAACCTACCCAATTCTGACTACCAAGGGTGGATTTAGGTGACTTTGCAGTTCTTTCCATCCAAGCCACTGTTTCGTCATGCCCATACGGCAAACCCAAATAAATAAATTAAGAAAACCAGAGAGAAGGAGCAGCCTAAGCTCCCCATCCCTTAAAGGACAATTTTTAAGCATGAAAAATGGCAGCGGCTGGATTGTTCTGGAACCTGCTGCCGTGTGGGCATCAATGCCTTCTCCCTGCATAGTAATGTGTCTTTAAAAAAAAAAGGAAGAAGGAGAAGAAGGCACTGATATATGTTACAAGAAGTGTATCTCTTTCCCCGAGACAGAACATTTTAATTTCCCGACACCTTTTAGTGATTGCTTCAATTTCCGAAGATTTTGATAAAATCATGTGCTTTAAGAGCAGTAGGATTGAATACTGGGCTCTAGCAGGAACACTTTAATGAAATGCTCTGGTTCTGTACTCTTTCATTTGACATAACCTAGCTCCGAGGTCTAATAAACGCCGTGTGATAAATGTTGGAGCTGCGATTGTAAAAATATACTTGTAATTGGGTTAATATGCCTTAAAATACTACCCATCAGTTATCTTTCTCCTTTCTTTTCTGAGCCTCATGCGGGAATCAGCTGTAGGCTCACAGGGCAGTCTCCTTTTTTCTCCTACCCCCTTCTTCACTCTCTCTTCCCCCACCCTGTTTGCTTCCTTTTTTCCCCTGGTGATGCACTCTCTATCTCTCCCTGAGATTACAAAGCTTAGTCACAGAATTTACAGCTGAGAGAAACCTTCAAGACCATCTGGGCCAGCCCAGATGCTGTGTTATGGTGAAATGATCCAACATCCTTCGTTTGGACCAACTGAAACTGGGCAGTACCTCAGAAGCCAACCCCCCCCCCCATTTAATAGAGGAGGAAAAACTGAGGTTCAGAAAAGAGATGGTATTTACTCCAAGTCCCCCAGCTAGGAAAAAACAAATTCAGAACCTGAATTTGGACTTTCTTATTCCCCTATCCAGAATTCTCTTCCACTGCACTAATTTCTTTATTTGGGGGCTACCCGTGGTTTGATGCAATGTCTGCTCAGATAAGGAGGAATGCATAGTTGTCCCTTCCAAATAGCAGGGATCAGGGGCACAATCTGGAAAATCCACATAAAAATTTTTGGCCCTATCTCCATACCAGAGAATTTTGAATTATAATATTAAAAGATACAATATGTTGATATTATACAATACTACGCATGTATTTTATGCATTTCTGAGTTCCTAAACTTTTTCTGTTATCTCCTGACCTCTGCATGTTTGCAGTTTTTATAAAACTTTCCCAAAATTCCCATTTAATTTCTTATGCCAACCCACGATATATTGAAACCACAATGGGGGGAAGTTGTGATGTGGAAGGGCTAACTGTAACAGGTCTAATCCTAGGGAAGGGAAATTGTTCAGGCTGACACTAACCTTCAGTCCCACCCTTGGGCAGACAACTCCGAAATACTCAGTGTTGGGTTGTGAGAACAGCACTGAATTTTTAAGTTATGGGTTTATAGCATTTGTAGTTAGAAAGAATTTTAAAGGTAACAAATCCAATGCTCTATTTTTATAGAGGAAGGAGCTGATTCTCAGAGAGGAGAATTGCTGTCTCCCAAATCACAGGATCAAAGATTTAAAAGTGAAAGGGACCTTAGAAGTCGACTAGTCCAACCTGCTGGTTTTATGCAGGGAGAAACACAGGTACATAAGATCTGTGTGACCTTGGGCAAGTTAAATGACTTGCCCAAGGTCACACAGTTAGTAAATAGTAGAGTCAGGATTTTAACCCAAGGTCTCTGATTCTAAAGCTGTTGCTGTTGCCTTTTTGCCACCACTCCTTGAGCATCTTTGGACTTGGTTGAGATTTTTCCTGAGGATATTAAGTAGGGGGCTCTGGCTACAACCAGTGAGCTACAGCTCATTGCAAATAGACTCCATCCATTGTCCTATTGCATGCATGGGTATATATATATATATATATCCATCGTATGTGTATGCATACATGTACATGTGATCACCACATGCTATATGAAGGGAGGTATTAAAGTTCCCAGAAAAGACAGCAACATGTGCTATGATTATACCTTGCTGGATTCTTTCTTCCTGACCTTCTCTCATCCACCATGCATGAGAGGTCCATATGAAAGAGATTTAATGTACACATTCCTGACTTGGCACAGCCAGAAATAAGAAAGTGCCCAGAAGAGAGAAGAGACAATGATTACAGGTTGGAAATCAATGAAAGGCTAGAGGAGGTAGAATTCTCTAACCCTGGACCATAGACTTTCAAGAACAGACCTACTGTTTTTGGTGGCACATCAGGACCATGAACACCTTCATAAAAAGCCTGGTAGAAGAAACCAAATTTAGCATTGCTAAGGAGAGACTAACAACAACAGTTGTTCCTGAAGGAAGATCTGAAGTATTCATCCCTGAAGAGATTTTAAAACTCATCCAACTACATACTGGGTACATGGTTTGGAGCTTCCTGAAAAATGACAAGGATAACAATGGTGGCAGCCATTTCTCTAGTGCATTAAAGTCAACAAAGTGCTCTGTCATGCCAACCTGATGGGATAAGGAATGCAGACTATTATTGTACCCATTTTACAGATTATGGAATCCTAGGATCTCAATCCCAGAAGGAAGATTAGATTTAAAAACTGTAGAATTACAGGAAGAGATCTTAGAGGGCATTTAAACCAACCCCTATGTGAAAAAGAAGCTCCCTCTACAACCTAAATAAAAAAGAGTCATCCGGGCTCCATAGAAAGACCAATTCTTACCCAGCCTTTAGTTACTGAATGGGTGTTGCCTCTGACAAACTGAGGTCTGGGAAAATCCTAAATTTAAAAAGACCATGGTCATCCACCGTATGACCATCGCCAGTCGTCTTGACTTTCGTCTTACCACTGGACTTCGATGACTGGAGGAGAGAGGGAGGCTGACAACTTTGTGCAACTCTGGGGCAAACCTAAATCCAATTCAGGTGCAAGTCAAGACATCCCCCTTGTGATGTTATTGATTCTCTTTGAGAACAAAGGATGAACAACAATTACAAAGACCTCAAGTGATGGGGGTGGGAATGGTATAATAATAATTTATAAAAATAATAACTTTAAATAACAAACCCTGTTTTAAATAACTCTAATTATTAAGAACTTTTTTCCTTATATTTACCTCTTTATACTTTCTACCCATTATTATTAATTATGCTCTTTGGAGCCAAGAATAATTAGGGGATAGAGAGTCAAACTTGGAGTCAGAGAGATCTGAGTTCAAAACCTGCCTCAGACACTTCCTAGCTGTGTAACCCTGGATAAGTGACTTAACCTCTTCCTGCTTCAGTTTCCTCAACTGCAAAATGAGGACAATAAGAGCACTTACCTCCAGAGTTGTCACAAGAATAAAATGAAATTATATTTATAAAGCATTTTGCAAACCTATATAAGGACTAGCTAGTTCTAATCCCTCCTCCATGCCACATCTCTGCTGTCAGGTTACGGCAAGACCTTTCATGATTTTAGTCACCTTCCTCTGGTTATTCTCCCTTTAGACTGTAAGTTCCTTGAGAGCAGGGACTTTTTTTGTTTTCCTTTCTTTGTATCCCTAGCAATTAGCACAATTCCTGGTACGTAGTAGGTGCTTAATAATTGTTTATTGGTTAACTGACTGCTAGTGAAGTTGGTTCTTTGAACCCGAGTTTAAGACTTTTGCCTTTGTCCATATTAAATTGCATTTTATCAGATTCAGCTCAATATTCAAACCTGTCAATATCTCTTTGGATCTTGACTATCCTTGAGTGTACTAGCTATCCTTCCCAAAGTTGTGTTATTCATAAATTGATAAACCTGTCACCTATGTCTTCATCTGAGACTTTGATAATAACCTGCATCGGGCCAGCATAGAGCCTTGGGGCACTCCATAAGAGATCTCCTTCCTAAATGACATTGAACCAGTAATGTCGACTTTTTAAATCCATCTTGTTAACTAGTTCTCAGACCACCTCATTGTTCTAGCAGTCATCTCACACAGCCTTCCCCCACACCCACAAGAATAACATAAGATATCTGGCTACGTGCTTTGCCATAAATGGCTAGCTTCAAGAATCAGTCTGAACAATTATTGGTCTAATGACTGATCTAATGACCTTGTTGAAAAAAAAGGAAAGGAGATCCACTTGGCATGAATTGCTCCTGATGAGCCCAGGCAAGACTTTTTGTGACCATCACTTTCCTAGCAAGACATTTACTCACCAACTCTTTAATAATACATCATAGAATTTTGCCAGGAACCAAAGTCAAGCTCATTGACCCAATCTATTTATTTTTACAGGGAAGAAAACTGAGGTCCAAAAAGAATTGACTGACATAAGGTTCTCTTCCTCTCTACTCTCCAGTTAGGTGCTAAAGCTACATGATAACAAGGTCTGGGTCATATCCATATCTGTTTCTAATTGTAGATCCTGATTGTAAGCCCAGTACCTTGCACACAGTTGATGTTGAGTTGAATTGAACTATGAAAGTCAAAATGTGAATAATATATAAATACATATTTTTAAAATTTTATAATTATGAGTCAGGTTTCAGCTCAATGTAAGAAAGTACTTCCAGCAATAGAATAGACTAACTTGACCTGTAGTGAGCTCCCTGTCAAACTGGAAGTATTCAAGCAAAGGTCACATGATTTCCTATAGGGAAATGTCACAGAGAAAATTCACATATCAGGCAGAAGTTCTAACCAGATAACCTTTTCAACTGGGAAGTGCTGCAACTCCTAACCATCTTTTAAAGCCCCTAGCTCTCTGAGAAGTCTTACCTGATTCCCCCAGTGATGAAGATGTTCCCCTCTCAAACCTCACATAACCTTGACCTTATAATTCTCCACCACAATTATCATGTACTATTGTGAATCATAACACTCTTTGTTGGTGTTAAATGCCCCTACTAGACTGTAAGCTGCATGAGGGCAGGGACCAAGTCTAATTGTTCATCTCTCCCAGAGACTGGTCCCCACGGTTTGTACACAATAGGTGCTTAATTAATGTCTGTTGTTGTGTCCTGAATTGTGTTGTATTATATTGTGTGATTCCAGATATGGTAGGGACGACTGAAAATTCCATTTGACCAAAATCTCTTAATACAATAGCTGACATTTATTCACAAAGCTCTTCCCATCCATTATTTGCATTGGCCCTCACAATAGCCCAGGAGGAGAAAGGGCAGGGAGGAGAGGGAATACAAATTTCATTGTCACCACTTCATAGAGAGGAAGAATGATGCTCAGAGGTGAAGCTAACATGACCAACATCACAAAGCCAATGAGTGATCGGACCAAGACTCAAACCCAGGTGCCCTGACTCTAAACCCCTCTTTCCACCCCTCTGCACTCTCTACTAGACAGTCATAAAAGGAATGAAGAAGAATCATTAACCCAATTAATATTGACTGAGTCCTAGCCTAGCGGCAGGGAGAGTTTTGGATGGGGAGGCAGAGCACCTACTTGTGTTCAAAACCTGGTTCTGCCTCTTTTTGGCCATGCGACCTGGGGCTAATCACTTAATTTCTCTAGGGCCCTATTTCCTTCATTGTAAAATGAGGGGGTCAGACTAGGTCACCTCAAATGTCCCTTGCAGCTATGAATTTATAGTTAATTGGTGTAGAACTAGAAGGAACATGGGAAGATCCAGTTTTCTGGCTCCTTTCATTTGACGATGGAGGAAAGAGAGACCTGGGGAAGGGAAAGGACTTTCTTCATGTCACATGGAGCCATGATTTAAACCTGGGTTTCCTTATTCCAAATCAGACCATCTTCTCATAGTAAAATCTGCCTTGAAAAGACTACCCTGATGCCCTAAGAAATAAACCATTTCATTCATCCTGTGACCAAAGGGACAGAGAGAAGTAGGGAATAGAGACAACGTTCTGTTAGAGTTGAGTTCATCCACATAGGTTCCCAAAGTGGGTGATGCCACCCCCTGTAGAGTGCTGGAAAAATCATTGGGGGGAGGAGGGTTGATAGTAGCCTAAGGTACAGTCAGAGAGACAGAGACAGAGAGAGACAGAGAGAGGGAGGGAAGGAGGGAGAAAGACAGAGAGAGAGACAGAGAGAGAGAGACAGAAACAGAGAGACAGAGACAGAGAGAGAGAGAGACAGAGACAGAGAGAGACAGAGAGAGCTCACATTTCTAAAACACCTAAAGAGAGGTTCTTAATCTGGGGGCCATAAACTTAAAATAATTTTTTTGGTAACTGTACTTCAGCATAATTGACTTCATTTATATTTTATTTTATTCATTTAAAAATATTATTCTGAGACAGGGTCCAAAGGCTTCACCAGATTGCTAAAGAAGTTCATGACCCCAAAAGAAAAAGGTAAAAAATCCTTGTTTTAAGGTTTATCAAGGCACTTCCCTTCACAACCAACCTGTGAAGAAGGTGATATTAAGTTGTTTTTCAGTCATGTCCAACTCTTGATGACCCATTTGGAGTTTTCTTGGCAAAGATGCTAGAGTGATTTGCCATTTTCTTGTCCAGCTCATTTGACAGATGAGGAAACTAAGGCAATCAGGGTTAATTGACTTGCCCAGGGTCACACAGTTAGTAAGTGTCTGAGGCCAGATTTGAACTCATGAAGAGTGTTCCCAACTCCAGGTCCAGTGCTCTATGCACTGTGTCATCTAGCTGTCCATGAGGAAAGTAGTATGATTATTATCCCCATTTTACAGATGAATAAAATGAAATCCTGAAAGGTGAAATGATCAAGGCTACCCAGCTAGAAAGTGCCTGAAGTGAGCCTCATATCCAGCTTTGTGACAGGTATGATCTTTCTCACCATACTATCCTGATTCTAATGGAAATACCCTGGTCACCTCAACATTCTGGACTGATGGCTGATTCCACCCATGTCTTCTAGATTCATGTGAATACAGTATACATATTCACCAGTGGTATATAGTGCAAAGAACCCTTGTCCTGGAGTCCAGAGATTTGGGTTCTAATTCTCACCATCCCTGTGTGATCTCGAGCTTGTCACTTCAAAGCTCTCTGAACCTCTGTCTCCTTGTCTCTAAAATAAGTGTGCCAATACTTGCATCACCTTCCTCAAAGACCCATTGGGAAGAAGATGCTTTGTACCTCTTAGGGAGCACTTACAGGATAGGAACTTCATTATTATTTACATTGCTCTCCCCATTTACAGATTAAAAGACTGAGCGATGGAGGAGTAAAGGGATTTACCCAGGGTCTGGTGGCTCAGTATTAGGCCTAGCTGGCACTCATGGCCCCCAGAAGAAAAGGTCTCTCCTGTGATTTCATTGAGTCAATACCACTTAAGGGAAATGGGATAAGGTATGTCCTTACACTTGGGTGGGGGCCAGGAGGCAATTGCCAATTATGTGTATGTGAAATCCGGGTCGTAATGCCAGCTGTTGTCTGAATATCCCCTCGTACTAAGCCCAAACAAGGAGCCAGAGCAGGGTAATTGGATAGTATTATTTTCACATCCGCAGCCATGGGAGAAGGATCAGGGCAACGGGGCTGTGGTCTCCAAAACTCTCTGGAATTGACTCTAAATACAATTCTGTTTAGGCACATTCCCAACTCCTGACAGGGAAACGAGCCCCATGATAAGGTGATGGGGGTTCTATCAATTCTCTGTTGCTCAGGTCCCAGAATGAGATTACACAGGCTCTGCCGGGGATGCCGGCCTATCCCCCACACAAAAGCCCAGCCCTGTGCATGAAATGGTATTTGCCTGTTTATAGGAAGAATGATGAAACTCTAAATGAATCGTTGACCTTTCTTGAATGACATGTGACCTGAGAGATATCTGAGGTGTAGATCACCAGCAGCTCTCCACAATTGCTGCCTGCTGACTGAAAACAAACAATATAATATCAAATATGGTTTGAAAAAATTGACTTGGTTCAACACTGAATGGGGGAGGGGAGGGGCTTTGATGGGGGTGCTGGAGGGGAAAAAAAGTGAATTATTTTGACTCACCGGTCAGAACACATCAATTCATTTCACATCATCTTTCCCCGGGAGTCTGGTGGGACTGCGGCGGTGGTTCAGAACCGTTTGGGCTGAAACTATCACTGTATATCTCAGGAGGCTTGGTTTATTTTCAGCAGACAGACCTGATGGGGTAGATTGACAGAGAGCTGACGGTTTCAGAGGAAAGATTCTAAAGTAAACCAAGAAATCCCCCTTTCCCATGTAGGCTTTCTATAGGAGAGGTCCAAGGGAAAAAAACCAGTAACATCACCCCCATGCCCAAACCCTAAGAAACACGAAAGTGAGGAGAGTTGAGCTTTAAACAGCCATAATAAAGAGATTGGATTTCTTTGGATGGACCAGGCAAAGGAGCTTGGAGGGTTTGACAAACTGGAAAGCATTAGTCAATCATAACTCAATAACAAGAAGGAACATGATGGCTTAGTGGGATGAACACTGAACGGGCAGTTCGAAGACCTGGTTCTAAAACATACTCCCTGGGTGAAAGGCAATGTGGTGTAGCAGGGCAAAGGACAGGGTCCAAACCTAGCGAACAAGATTTGAGTCAAGTTCTGGGGCCAACTCTACTGTTCTCTTTCTGCATGACCGGCACCAAATCACTGACATCGACGTCCTCATTTGTAAAATGAGGGGTGGGGGGAGAGACAAGGTGATCTCTGAGGTTCCTTCCAACTCTAAAGCTGGGAAACAAGACCTCAGTTTCCTCATCTGAAAAATAAGGGAGGCAGAGGCCTTGAGTTCTTGAGTTTCTCAGAATTCCAAGCCCTCTGATCCTAAGAGATTAAAAAAAAAACCTGACCACAAGAAGATGTGGCTGACTTGAGGATGATATGTGTGTGTCCATGTGCGCACGTGTATAATTTCCTCTCATTTAGTATGTTACATACAGTCTGCTTAGCACCACAGACACAAAGAGGGCTACAACACAGACCTGGCATTCAAGTGGTCAGGAAGACTCCAAGTTCAAATTTGACCTTAGACTCTTACTAGCTGTGTGACCCTGGGCAAGTCACTTCCTCTCTCTGCCTCAGTTTCCTCAACTGAAAAATGGGGATGATGATAACAATAATGCCTACCTCCCAGGGTTGTTGCAAATGAGAATGTATTTGTTATTTTTTTAAAAGCAGGGCAGCTAGGTGGCGCAGTGAATAGAACACCAGCCCTGAAGTCAGGAGGACCTGAGTTCAAATTTGACCTCAGACACTTGACACTTAACTACCATGTTT
>NW_027185698.1:45625926-45741669 GCF_028583685.1 Petaurus breviceps papuanus | reverse complement strand
CATACAGAGGGTACCGTAATGTAGCATGTAGCGCAGGGGATCACCTTCACTACAGTAGCAATCTCAATAGGGCTTATTTTCAGGGGAGGGCTTATTTTAGAGGAATCTTACACAGTAAGGGGAGGGCTTATTTTTGGAATAGGTCTTATTATCGGGGAAACACGGTAGTTGTGTGACCTTGGGCAAGTCACTTAACTCCAATTGCCTTGCCTTTTCCCCTCCAAAAAAATTTTTTTAAGCACTTATCACGGTGTGTGATATGTAGTAGGTGCTATATAAATGATTTTTCCTGGCTTCATTCTCAGTTTCAGGTGTTCTCTGTTTCTATATTAGAAAAACATCTGATCTCAGGATCAGGAGACGTGGGTTCCAATCCCATCTCTGTCACTGACTCCCTGGATGATGACAGGTTGGTCCCCCTTTAGCAGAAGCAAAGTCATACAGTGGATAGAATGCTGGGCCTGGAGTCAAGAAAATTTGAGTTCAGATTTAATCTCCAGACACCAGCTGTCTGACCCTGGGCAAGTCATTAACTGCCCTATATGCCTCAGGTCCCTCACCTGTGAAATGGGGATAATAATATCATCTGCCTTCCAGGATAGCTGGGAGGACCAAATGAGAACTATCTGTAAGGCATTGAGTGGGCATTTCATAAATGCTTGTTTCCTTCCTTCTTTCCTTTCCTTCTCTGGACTTCAATTTTCTCTTTTGTAAAATGGAGCAGTTGTACTAGATGACCTCTTCAGGCCCCCCCACTTCAAATCCATACTTTGGGGTGACAGGGCAGTGTACATAGTTATCCCTTCCACATCATGGGGGTAGGGGCTCAGCACCCCTATGATCCAGACAACTACTTTGACAACAACCCTCAATTGATGTTTTCATTGGCTCTCAGTAGGTGGGTGACCTCAGGTTTAAGAGGGGTCCTCACAATATAACACTGTGGGCTGCAAGGGGATCTGCCAGAATAAGCCAACCTTCAAGGAAAGGATTTGTTGGTTTCATAGAATTGGGGCTTGGAAGAGACTATTTCAAAACCATACAGCCCAACCTCCTTATGAAACAGATGAGGAAGTTAAGATTCATAAAAGAGAAGTGACTCACCTAGGGTCTTGCAGCTAGAAGGGACATTATAGAGCAGGGATTCCAACGACTCCTAGTGCAGGGTCCTTCCTCTGAACGTTGGACTTGGAATGCACCACATCCCTTCTCCAAGACTCAACTCCTCAACATAAAATGAAGCAAATAATCCTGGCACCACCTACCTGGTAGGTGGTTTTTTTTAAGAGCACCCTACAGTAGTGTAAGAGACAAAGAGCCCCAAGTTTTGAGTCCAAAGAACTGGAATTGAATCCCAGCTCTGACTAATTCACTCTGTCACATTGTTCAATCACTTCCCTTCTGTATATCTATGAAACTGAGATTGTATCTACATACTATTTGCTCAGAGGATGCTGTGAAGAAAGGGTTTAGTAAAAACTTCATGTCCTATACAAACATGAGCTGAAGATTGGAGCAGGACAAATTCCCAATTAAAAAAAAAAAAGGTGGGGCAGGGGGAGAGATTAGTAATTAGTAAGAGTAAATAATTATAGGCCAGTGGGTTTGACTTCAATTCCTATGGAAAATAAAGAAAGGATAATTAAATACATGGTTAATGAACATCTAAAAATTGAAGTAGGGGTTACAAAGAGCCAGTATGGTTCCATCAGGAACAGGCGAGGCCAGAAAAATTCTGTTTCCTTTTTTGTCAGGCTTTCTAAATGAATAGACCAGAAGAAGGCTGTGGTTATAGTTTAGGTAGACTTTATAAAAAAAAAAACTGATAAAGAACCTCATGCTAGTCTTGCAGAGAAGATAAAAAGATAGGGATTAGAAGATAATAAAATTTCCAAAAATGAATTTGAAATCACTCGAATGGCTGGATTCTAAGAACAGTTATTAATGATTGATTATCAAATTGGTCTCCAGTGGAATGCCTCGGGATCTGGGCTGCTTACCATTTTAAACAATGACCTGGTTAATGACAGTGATGGTATATTCATCAAATTTCCACATAACACAAAGTCAGGAAGGTAAACTAACAGCCTGGATGCCAGAGTGAGGGTCCCAAAGGATCATGACGGTCCAGAGTTTGGGGATGAATTTTAAAAGATGAAATTCAATAAAGATAAATGTAAAGTCTTATATTTGGTTTAAAAAAAACTTTACAAATAGGATGAGGGAGGCATGGTTAGACAATAGTTTTACAAAGATAGGGGAGCAAGCTCACTCTGTGTCAGCAATATGTTATGGTGACCAAAAAAGCTGGTGAAATCCTGGAGTTCATTAAAAGAGGTATAACTTTCAGGACCAAGGAGGTGATAGACAGTTCCTTTATACTCTGCACTCATCACATGTTATTGGGAATATTGTGTACAGTTCTGGAAGCCACAGTCTAAGAAGAACATCGACAAGTTGGAGATAATGTGGAAGAAGGCTACAAAGGTTATTGAAGTGCCTTGGGTCAATAAATCATAAAGATTGGTTGGAGGAACTGGGAATGTTTAGGTTAGAGAAGAGAAGGTTCAGTAGGGCCATGATCATCATCTTCAAGAATCTGAAATCTATCATGTGGAAGAGGGATTGAACTGGTCATCTTTGGTCCCAAAGAGCAAGTCCAGGGGCCATATGTGGAAATTGAAAAGAATGAATTTAGGCTTGATGTCAGAAAAACCAAGCAACCAAATTCCTAATAATTAGAGTTATCCAAACATAGAATAGGCTGCCTCAGAAGGTAACGGCTTCTTCCTTGCTGGAAGTTTTTAAGTAGAAATCACCAGTTGTCAAGACCAGATTGCTGCCAAGGATCATTCCAAGTGTCAAAATCTGTGATTCTGTGGAAAATGAGGACCAGTGATGAATAATAGTGGATTTTTGGCTTGGTATCACCAGTCCTAGAACAATGCCATACATATATTAGGTACTTAAAAAGCATTTATTAAACTGAATTTAATAAATGACAATATAAATGTGAATAATTAATAATAGTGATGATGATAAGCTCTAAAGTACTATGTAAATGTGAGTTACCATTATGAAGTTCTATATAAATGTGAGCTAAGAAATGATAAGATGCAATATAATTGTGATCATATCTGGGGGGCAGGGATTGTGCCTGAACCTGTGATTTAATCCTCACAGTGAGCTCCCAGGTGAGGACATTCTCTTCATTGTTGCAGAGGGGTAACCACTCAACAACTTAGTATTTCCTTTTAGGTACTAAGAACTTCAGACTTGCTCAGGATCACAAAACCAGAATAAATGGGGTCAGATCTGTGGCTCAAAGCTAGGTCTTCTCACAATGAGGCCAGGTCTTAATTTATTTAATTATGAATTATCACTAATTAATGCTAATTATATTATTATTAATTATAATTATTAGTTATGAACATTAATGTTGATATAATTAATACTGATTATTACTAATTAATTGTGGCTTATTACTAATTACTATTATGAATTACTACTAATAATTACTATTATTCATTGCTAATGCTAATTATTACTACTAATAGAATATAAAGTGACATGAACATGTCAACTATTATTAACAAGTTATAAAGTATTAGAAAAGGGCAAATCATTTCATAGAGATTAGGACAGGAGCTGTGATTTCACGAATGCAGGGAATTTCTCAGGTGAGAAAACGCCCTGTACCAATGCAGGCTGGCACTATCTCTGCCACCTAGAGTCTTAGAAAGTTGCCTAGAGTAGTGAGAGGTTGAATGGGTCTCGTGGTCAGCATGTATCAGATGCAGGACCTAAAACCAGGTCTCCTTCATTCTAAGGTCAGCTCCCTAGTCACTATACCATGGCTTCTTATTATTATCATTATAATTGTTGTTGCTTTGTATTATTATTAATAATACTATATAATGTTATGTGTTATATGGGGCAGCTAGTTATATGGTGCAGTGCATAAAGCACTGGGCCTGCAGTCAGGTCAGGAAGACCCAAGTTCAAATCTGGCCTCGGACACTTACTAGCTGTGTGATCCTAGGCAAGTCACTTAACCCTGCTTGCCTCAGTTTCCTCATCTGTAAAATGAGGTGGAGAAGAAAATGGCAAACCACTTCAGTATTTTTGCCAAGAAAACTCCAAATGGGGTCAGGAAGAGTTGGACACAATGAACGACAACAAATAACAACAATATGTGTTATCTAACATTAATAATCTAATTTGTTAATAATCAACTGTAAAACTTGACTATTGTGAAAATGTTTAATGTGAAGGTTATAGGCTGTCTTGGGGGGAGTGAGGGGAGAGAAGGGGGGAATAAAATTTGGAACTCAAATTGTGGAACTGAATGTTGTAAACTAAAAATAAATTTAAAAGGAAAAATGATCAACTGTAAAGTGCCACATAAATGCGAATTATTATTACTCATCAGCTTTAAAGCAGTGGGCAAAAATGAACTATCAATACTTCTCCAGCCGTTTTGCATCTTCTCTGAGTACTTCCACCTCCTCCCTGTTGGTAACCCAGACTCCATCCCAGGGTCCCTATGTTCCAATAGGTCCCCTTTTGCATTATCCTGCAAGGCTCACACCTCCAAGTTTTGCCAGCCTGTCATTGTATCCGAGGCTCCTAGCACTGGTGGCCTGCACACAGCGAGAGACAGTAAATGCTTTATCTATCTTAATTAATTAATAATAAGTGGGAAAGGCTTTGTTCAGGCTATCATTAATAAACTATAAGGCATCATATGAATTGAGTGGTTGATACTATTAATAATCACGTAGGCGATCATTAACATTGATTCCGATAAAGGCAAGCCCAGAAGATTCCCCCAACTCTGCCCTAGGAAATCGGCTCACCCAAGGATTTGATTTACCGAGCTTATCCCAGTGTCCGGCCGTGATCTCTGCGATCGCTCCTACCTGCAGTCACTCACGTTTGGAGGGAAAGTTTTCCATCGCATATTACACACTAGAGCAGGCACTAGATTGCCGTAGATTACCCCGACATCCTGGGCCAGTCTGAGAGCAGTAATATCGTCATGTTGGCTGTCAGGAGCCGTCAACCCCACTGACCAACAGGGAAGGCCAGGCAGCCTGCATTACTCAATCAACTCTAAGTGTTATAAATACTGAGGCCATAAAAAAGTACAATGTAATGATCGCTTAAACAAACCCAATTCATCATCCGCACTGCTCACACATCATTTCCCGCAGGCTGACCGACCAGCCGACCAGCCAACCAGCCAGCAGCTGGGGAACCCGAGACACTTTCCCCCTACATTTTTCTTCATCAATCTGAATTTCGGCCACTGTCCTCCCTCCCCTTCAGAGAGAGGGGTTCTGCCAGCAGGAGAGGGTCAGGGGAATTGCCCTTTCATGTGAATAACCTAATTACAGATGTAGCTGGTCTCTGCAGGCAAAAGAAATTTCTGATTATTCTAGAGGATCATAGATTGTCTGGAAGGGACCTTGGAAGAGAGATCGCAAAGTGAGGGGTAAGAAGGAACCCTAGAACATAGCGAGTCCGGCCTGGGAGGAAGTAGAGAATAGAGGATGTGATCATCTAAAAGGACATTAGAACATAGCTCTAGAGCCAAGTGGGACCTTACAACATAGAACATGGAAGGCCAAAGCTTAGAACGCAGAATGTCAGAGCAGGAAGGGATCTTAGGAAACAGAACACAGACAGACAGACTTTTAAGGGGGCTTGGGAAACAGGAAAGAGCACTAGAAACAGAAGAGACCTGAGAACATGGAACACAGAATCTAGGACCTGGGAGGAATCTCACAACAGCAAGTGTGCTAGGGTTTGAGTCAGAGGACTATGGTGTAAATGTCAATGGTGCCAATGACTCTATGAAATGGGAGGGGAAGAGATAGTGAACGAATACTTAACTCCAACTATGATTTTATGATCCTGGACATTGAATTCTGGCCTATTGCATTCTCAATTGGAGAAGGAGGAGGGGAAGGAGGAGGAAGAGGAAGAGGAGAACCTTGGGTTTCTTTTCCTGGAAAATTGGTTTAGGTTGGGGAGTTGAAGGTGGTGGGCTTGGTGAAAAATAATTAATTTTTACAGATGAGAGATGGAAAGCCAAAGGTCACATAGCAAATGTGTCCCCCCCCGCCACTCAGCTCCTTCAACAAGGAGGACAAACACCCACTGGAAGGGTCCCATCTGCTTCCCCCCAGCTCTGGAGCCAAGAGATTATCTCACTACTGTCCTTCACTAGCTGTTAGATGTGTGGCCTTAGATGACACAGCCTGGCTGGCTGGTTTGCCTGATCTTTTAAAAAGATATGAAAAGATAAAATTCCTCTCACTGAGGGCTTGCTTCAATGACTTCCCCCAAATACAGTCAACACAAATCCAGTTGTTAGGCTGAGATGGGACAGTCACCAACATCAGTAGAGATTAGTGAATTTTTACCAAGTCCACGAGCCTCAACTGCCCAACCTAAGCCAAATCTCCAGAAAAAAAAGGTTCTTTTTTATTATTATTATTTGACAAATGAGAATGCAACAGGCAGGAATTCAATGCTGAGTATCCTAAAATCATAGATTCGAAGCTGGAAGCGACAAGTTTAGAGGTCATTTGTTCACCATCTCCTCGCCTCCCATTTATAGACAAAGGATTGATTATAGAGGAAACCAATCATATTGAAATACATTTAACATTTTTTAAAAATTTATGGGCCCCAGGTTAAGACCCCCTGGAAAAGATGAAGTCTGAAACCCCTTCCAGTTCCAAAATGGTGGGAGTCTATGAACTGCGAGGAACAGCCCCCAGGATCTAGCATAGAGCCTTTCACATAGTAGGGCAGCTAGGTGGTACCTGGAGTCCCAAAGACCCAAGTTCAAATTCGGCCTCACACTTACCAGAAACGTGACTCTGGGCAGTCACTTGAACCCTTTGTCTCTGCTTCCTCATCTATAAAAGGGGGTGGGACAGGTAGGTGGCACAGTGTGATAGAGTGCCAGGCCTGGAGTCAGGAAGATCTAAGTTCAACCTGACCTTAGACACTTACTTGCTGTGTGACCCTGGGCAAATCACTTATTCCTGTGTGCCTCAGTTTCCTCATCTGTAAAATGAGCTGGAGAAGAAAATTGCAAACTACTCCAGGATCTTTTGCCAAGAAAACCCCAAATGGGGTCACAGAGAGTCAGACACGACTGAAAGAAATGAACAACAGAAATGGGGATAACAACACCTACCTCACAGTTTTTTGGGGGAGAATCAAATGAGATGATGTTAGGCTCTATATAAAAGTTAGCTATTATTGTTGTCATTATATTAGTTCTTTAATAAAGTTTTATCAAACTAAAACAGAAACTTCTCTGAATCTCAGTTTCTCCATCTGCAAGTTGGGGACAATACTTTCACTACTTGCTTTTTTGTGCGACAAGCAAAGGTTATGAAATCACAGGACTATAGGAATATAGATCCAGGATGGGAAGGGACCTCAGAGGCCATCTAGTCCGACTCTCTGTATTTACAGAGGAAGAAACTGAGTTCCAAAGAGGTTAAATAATCTGCCTGAGGTCACACTGGTAGGAAGCATCACGGGTGGGTGGACTGTTATTGCTACTGCTGCTTCTGTTGAGAGGGCAGGTAGAGATATCTATCTTAAGAAATGGAAGGAGACAGACACATGGAACTAGGTCTTAGGAGAGAGACTGGGGAGAGCCCCTGGCTATAGAACAGAAGAACCAAACACAGAAAATGACATCAAAGAAGGTCTATAGGAAACCAGAGACAAAGGAAAGAGAGAGCTGTAGTCAGGGAAAGATTAATAATAATGGATGGTTTTTAGATAGTGCCTACTATGTGCCAAGCCCTGTGTTAAGTGCTTAGACTATACAGACAAAAGACAGTCTTCAGTCTGGAGAAGTTCACAGTAATGGCAGACACCATATGCAAACAATTAGGTACTAACAAGCTATCGATGGGATGGACTGGAGTTCCTCTCAGAGAGACACTAAGGTTAAGCAGAATTGGAAAAGCTTCTTGAAGAAGGTGAGATTTTGGATGAGACTTGAAGAAGGCTCAGGAAGCAGAGATGAGGGCATGGGGGACAGTCAGTGAAAATACCCACAGTTAAGAAACTGAGTGATAGGGTGGCTAGGTGGCGCAGTGAATAGAGCACCAGCCCCAGAGTCAGGAGGACCTGAGTTCAAATATAGCCTCAGACACTTAACACAAAAACTAGCCGCATGACCTTGGGCAAGTCACATAACTCCAATTGCCCTCCAAAATGCAAAAAAAAAAAAAAAAAAGAAAGAAACTGAGTGTCTTGTATGAGGAATAGCAAGGGGCTGGGGTGGGGGGAAGGAGGAATTTCATTGAATCCTAGAGTATATGGAGGGGAGGAAGTATGAGAAGACTGGAAAGGTAAGAAATGGGTATTAAGCAGGGGTTTAAAAGCCAAATAGGAGATTTTATATTGATCCTGGAGGTAATAGGGAGCCACTGAAGTTTATTGAATGATGGGGTGACATGTTCAGGCCCGACCTTTAGAAAGATCAATTTGACAGTGAAATAAGTTGTCACTCAGCCTTTGAATGAAGACCTCCAATTAGAAGGAGCTCACTGTTTCTTAAGGTAGCCCACTTGGAAAGCTTTAGCCATTAAGAAGTTTTCCCTTAGAACTCAGCCTATCTTTTGCATCTCTACCTCTTGCTTCCTGGTTCTTCCCTATGGGATCAAGTCTAATCCAACTTCTGGGGGGGGGGGGGAGCCCTTCAAGTACAGGAAAACCACTATCAAATGTCTCTAACTTATCTTTTGTCCAAGCTCCTTTAGCTGATGTTTATAAAGCATGTTTTCCAGTCTTCTCATTTATCTTGGCCACTCCCTTCTGAACATGTTCCAACTTTGTCTATATTTTCTAAAACTTGGTGTCCAAACTTGAACTCTGTACTCCAGGGGCAGCCTGACCAGGATAGAATTTTTATCTTATCTTTGGCCTGGACAAGTGATCTCATCAATGTCAGGAAT
This sequence comes from Petaurus breviceps papuanus, assembly GCF_028583685.1. Classification (NCBI taxonomy): domain Eukaryota; kingdom Metazoa; phylum Chordata; class Mammalia; order Diprotodontia; family Petauridae; genus Petaurus; species Petaurus breviceps. Next base: position 45,732,670 of record NW_027185698.1, on the reverse strand, counting down.
CATTTCCCCTGCCCCCTTCAACTAAGATAGATCAGCAATTCATCTACAACTTATAGGATTGCAGATTTACATTGGGAAATGACCTTAGAGGCCATTGAGTATGACCTCCTCATTTTATAGATGAGAAAAGTGAGTTTCTTAGAAAGCTCCTTATGTCTTTCTTATAAAGAGGATAAATGATTAACCCAAGATCACACAGTTATTAAGTGGTAGTTAGAATTTGAATTCAGGTCTTCCATTGCCAAATTCAGCATTCTTTCCACTGTACTGAGAATTGCATGAGGTACTAGGAGATTAAGTAGCTTGGCCAGGGTTGCACAGCCAGTGTGTTTCAAAGGAAGAACTTGAACCCAGAGTATTGACAGAACTATTTCCTCTCTCTGTATACTATGTCTCCCTTAATGGAGCTTAAGATAACATCCATTTCTTGAACTGGCATTCCATTTAACAGAGTTGTTGGTGTCCATTTCTTATTTCCCTCAAAAGTATGATAATAGTCCTTCTTTTCAAATGTTACAAAACCTTCTTCACCATGACTTCTTGTGTACTCATCCCCATTTCTCAGAAAAGGAAAGTGAGGTCATAGAGAGGGTTTTGTCCACGGATTCAGTTAATTGATTTGGATAGCAACTTAATCAGCCCCTGGGTAAAGATATCCAATGCATAGGCAGCCATGATTTCTGAAGGCAAACCATTTGTACAGCTCCAATTGGGAGCTATGGAGCATCAGAGCCAAACTTCCTGATTTCACTGTTTGATCGCCTTTCTGTAACATCATACTGCCTAGGGCAAGAGTTCTTAAGCCTTTCTGTGTGTCCTGGACCCTGCTGGCAGCCTGGTTGAGTCTACAGACCATTCTAAGAATCACGTTTATAAATAAATAAAATTCATACAATTACAAAAGAAACAAATTATATAGATTTTTTATTTTTTTTTTACATTCATGGACCTGTTTGGTATTATGCTCATGCACACCTATAATCCCCACTTATGAAAGACTAAGAATGGTGGCTCACTTGAACTCAAGAATTCTGAACTACAATATGGCTAAACCAATCAGGTGTCCACACTAAAAACAGTAGCAATATGGTGGTTCCCTGGGAGTGGAGGTTCCAGGGGGGAGGAACTGCCTAAGAAGGGACAAACCAACCCAGATTAGAAACAGAGTGAATCAAAGCTTCCATGTAGATCAACAGTGGGGCTGAGCCCCTGAAAGGACACTGCACTTCCAGCGTTGGTGAGACGGGAAGAGCCAGTCTTTAAAAAAATAAAGTTCACAGACCCCAGGTTAAGAACCACTGGTCTAGACTTGGAGTTCTGAGTACAAGTCCAGTAATGTCACTCATTTTTTTTTTTTACATCCCCACTCCCACTTCCACATCTTCCCACCCCACAGTGCTGAGCACAGGCCACAGGAAGGAGTAAACACTCATGAAACTGCCGTTAAACAAATGGCAGGAATGTTTTTTCCTGCCCCCTACTGTCAGTTGGCTCCCCCAATCTACCCTTTCCCCCAGTCCAGCAGTGCATTAACAGTCATAGCTCAGGGAATCCCAGGCAAAATTATCTTAATGTCTGCTGTTCAGCTGTATCTTAAAAAAAGAAAAAACCCAACAACATAAAGTTTCAATCAACAGGGAACAAGAGACTGTTATTGGAAATGTGAATTGATTAGGTGCTAAAAAGAGGTGGCTGGACACAGAAATGGGGATTTACAGTCCAAGTATCTCCTACCAAGACCACTTTTATGAGATTGCAGGGGCCTAGTTCTCCTCGGAGGCCAGGCTATTTTTTTCCCAAAAGGTATGTTTGTTCCCTTCCTGAAGACTGAATACCATACTTCCCTTTTATTTAAGTAAGAAATTAACACAGAGTTTGAGGGATTTCTTGGTCTTGCTAAATTAAAAAACATAACACGCCTAGCTGTGGGACCCTAGGCTAGTCATATATCAGCTGATTGCAGGCTTTAAAGCTAATCACCTGTAAGACCTTTGGGAAGCTGCATTACCTGGGAGAGTGACAATACAGTTGCTTTCAGTCAGTATCTGTTTCCCAGCCCCTGACAAGTTTCCTAGCAATTTACAGTGGGAGGGCTGGGTAGGAACAAAATCCATGTACTTGGTGTCCAAAGAACTGGGTTAGAGTCCTGACTTGAGCTAGGGTCCCCCGGGCCCTTGTCCCCAAGCTTCAGTTCCATTTGTAACATGGTAAGATAATTTCTTAAATTGTTTATCTCATGGGGTTGTTGTAAAAAAAAATTGCTTTCTTAACCTTAAAGGGCATAGAAATGTGAGTTAGCATTTGTAGCAATATCCTAGAATGGGGCTAAGGAATGGTTATGAGGATTGGTTGAATGTTTAGCCTGGAGAAAAAGAAGCCCAAGTTTCTGCCTCCTTTGTACCTTCCCTCTACCTCTACCACCCAGAAAACCATCATATGTATGTGTACATATGTATGCATGTACATGTACATATGTGTATGTATATATGTATTGTATACACATAATTTTATTTAATCCTCATAACAACCTTGCAAAGTAAATGCTATAATTTTACAGATACAGAAACAAAGTGAGAAAGATGAAGGGCCTTGCCCAAGGTCACACAGCTAATAGTCTTTCCTGAGGTGAGATTCCAACTCAGGTTTTCCTGACACCAAATCCAGTCCTCTAACCACTGGGCTACCTGGCTGCCTTTCACTGAGACACTTGTGCTTGGATCTGAATAACGTTCTGGGTTCTCCCATCTGCTGCTCCTTCTTTGTTCCCTTTGACAGGTCATCATGCATCTCCTACCTGTAAAGTGTTGGTGGTTCCTAAAATTCTATTCCCAAACCCTATTCTCTATCCCCACAAGAGCCCTCTCTCAATTATTTCATCTGTTCCTGAAGGTTTAATTGTCTGACCCAAAGATTTCTTGCTCACATACCCAACCCAAATCTCCAGCAGCGCCCTTCCCTCTGGCTGCTGGACTTCTCTATCTGGATATTTCTCAGGTAGCTTAGGCTCGGTGCACCCAAAGCAGAACTCATCATCTTGCCCCCTTGCCCCTTGCTTCCTCCAAACGTCTTCATTTCTTGTTCCTGGCCATCACTATTTCTCTAGTAATCCAGATTCACAACACTGGAATCACCTCTGCTTCTTTATTTTCCCCCCACATTCCTGGCTTATAATCCATTGCCAAACCTGCTTCTTCTCCCTCTGTCATACCTATCCTCTTCGCTCCACTTAAGTAGACCCCCTAAGGTAGTTCAGACTTTCATCATCTCTCCCACCCGATGAGTGCAATCACCTGCTAATCAGTTTCCCTTTGCTTTCAGACTCACCTTTCTTTCATCAACCCATCCTGCACACAACTGCCAAATTACTTTTTCTAAGAAACAGGTCTCACTATGCCACTCCCCTGATTAATTTTTTTTAATTGTAACATCTTGTGGCTCCTGGGATAAAATATTAACTCATCTGCCTGGTATTTCAAGCCCAGACAATCTGGCACTCCCCTGCCTTTCCAGATATTTTGCATTACTCCCCTTCACAAACTTTATATGCCAGTCGAACTGCCTTACTAGACACTTCTCACACCTGAAATTCCACCTCCTGGCTCTGTGACTTTCAGTCACCCCCTCTTCTTAGAATCCCTAGCTCACTTCTTGGAATTCCAAGCTCAGTTCCGGTACTTCTCATCATCCCCCCCCCCCCCCCGCTGTCACTGCTACTTCCTTCTTCAAGCTATCTTGTGTCCATTTCCCTGTACTCACTTTATAAAGTACCTCCCCCCACCCCCACCCCAGTGGAAGGGAAGCTCCTTGAGGGCAAGGGTTGTCTTGTTATCTTCTTTTATCCCTAGCATGTAGCACAGTGTCTGGGCCCCAGGGGACACTTGGGAAATCATGAATTCAGTTGAATCATTGAATGTTGCTGAATCTCCCCCTGTCCACCTGCACCATACACCTGCACCGGCCTTCAGAAGCACTGACCCAGGTTGGGCAGAAAACTGGTCCCCTCTACCCTGAAAGCGCCTGGCTCCCCGCTCCATCGCCGCACTGAGAACCACAGAACACAGCCTCCCAGCTCATGCACCATTTATCACCTTTGTCCTTCATCAGCCCCCTGCACTTGTAGCCAGCGGCAAAACCATTCAGATCTGCCTGAGCTGAACAATACAATATTTCTGTTCAGCTGTGAAGTTGATTAATAATTTGGAAATGAAATCAATATGGGCATTGAGTCTCAGCATTACAGCCTCATCCAGCACAGGGCAGGAGTCCCTGTCTAAAGCCAAGAAGTGGAGCATCTCAGAAAAGGAAAGGACCTCCTAGGTTTTCTGACCCAAGCCCTACCTGAGCAGGAATTCCTTATGTGATTATCCCAGCTCCCCTCGAAGACCTCCAGTAATGAGAACTCCCTCCTGAAGAAGATCATTTCACTTTTGGACAACTCTTATCATTAGGAAGATTTTCTTTACACAAGAGAGGAAATAGTCAACCCCTCTGGGACCAAGCAGGTTCAGTGTAATAGCTCTTTCCTCACGACAATCTACCTACAATCAGGTCTCATATAGGTTATCTGTTCTTGAGGCTAAACCTCCTTTTTCTCCCTCTCCCATGAGTCACGCTCTGCTGGGTATTCACCATTTTGTCAATGTTCTTAAAATGCACCCCTAGAATTGGACACGATACGCCAATTATGGTCTGATTCATGTGGAGGATTGGCTCTGAATGTTACAAATCTACAAATACAGTCTGCCATAACACACTGTTGACTTACATTGGGTTTGCATTTTCATAGACACTGTTATCTAACCATGCTTTACTTCTTTTATACTTGTGAAATTGATTTTTTGAACCTGGGTGTAAAATTTTACATTAATATCTTATCTAATCTTATTAGAATCAACCTACTGTCTTAGCCTGTTGGGAGTTTGGGGGTTTTTTTGGATCCTGACTGTCACTCACCATGTTTGCCATCCCTCAAGTTTTGTGTTACCCAGAAACTTGATAAACATTCCATCTCTACTTTCATTCAAAACACAAAAAAAGATTTTTGAATAGCATGGTTTCAAGGTCTATCCCAAGGGTACTCCACCAGAGACTTTCCTCCAGTTCTGTTTGCAGAGAGAAAAACCAATAATCTAGAGAAGTCATACAATTCTTGGGAATAAGAATTAGATCTCATCTCAAAATATATCACCTAATCTAATCTATTCAGTTTTAGTCTTCAATTATCTTCAATAAGACTAATTGTCTGGATACAAGGTGACCCATTTTTTTCCAATTGTGTGACACAGTTTGGCAAAGTCCCTTACAATATCCTTGTGAAAAAGATGGAGAAATGTTGACTGAATGGTACAGTTAGGTGGGTTAAAAGGTAGTCAGACAACATCTAAAGAATAGTGATTAATGAAGTAGGCTAGATCAATCTGGAAGAATATCTCTATAAATTTCTATAGATTTATTTATTTTTTTTTTTTTTGCTTTTTGGAAGGCAATTGGGGTTAAGTGACTTGCCAAAGATCACATGGCTAGTTTTTGTGTTAAGTGTCTGAGGTCGGATTTGAACTCAGGATCTCCTCACTCCAGGGCTGGTGCGCCACCTAGCCGACCCCCAACTCTATAGATCTAGAACTGGGAATGATAACACATAGAAATGAACAAGATGAAATTTAATAATCTCCCTTAGCTCTAGGCTTTTGTGAATGCTATTACCTTTCTCAGAGCAGCTAGGTAGCAAAGTGGATAGAGTACCAAGCCTGGAGTCAGGAAGACTTATTTTCCTGACTTCAAATCTGGCCTCAGACACTAACTAGCTGTGTGACCCTGGGCAAGTCACTTCACCCTGTTTGCCTCAGTTTCCTCATCTGTAAAATAAGCTGAAGAAGGAAATGGCAAACCACTCCAGTATCTTTGCTAAGAAAACCCCAAATGGGGTCACGGAGAATCAGACATGACTGAAATGACTAAACAATAATTTAAAATAATTTAAAAATTTTAAAAATGGGTTTGTGTGGATTACCCAGTTAGATCTTGGCTTAGCTCTATCCTACTAGGAAAACTCACTTTCCTTACATTCCTCACATCACCTCTAACCCAAGGGCATGTTGAATGAAACTTTGGTGATTGAGGTACAATGTTGAATTTGGAGAAAGGGGACCTGGGTTCAAGTTCTAGCTCTGACTTTAATAGCAGTAACCTTAGGTAAGTCTCTTCACCTTTCTGGCAATCATTTTGAGGTTGAATTAGATGGGCTAAATGCGCAAGATGAATCCAGAGGAGGTTCTAAGGTCTCTCCCAGCTCTAAATATATGTTTCCCTGAGAATCATTTTTATAAACAAGAAAAGTGAATGCAACGAAGAAGTCTAGACATAGGTTGAAGCAAAAGCTTTCCCACTTTCTTGGGGCGCCACTTAACAGAGGCATTGTGGAGTGGTGGGTAGAACACTGAATTAGGCAGGCAGGAAACCCCTGGGTTCCAATTCTATCTCAGATTCTGACTAGCTAAGGGACCCTGAGCAAATCGTTTAACAGCCCAGCCTCAATTTCCAAATCTGTAAAAATGGGATAACAAAAGAACCATCCTCACTGAGTGGTTGTAAGGATCAAAAGAGATAAGATTCACTCTGTAAACTTTAAGGCACCATATAAAGTCCGTGGCCCTCATTGTCATTATCTCATTCTTCTCATCTTTTCCAAGAGGGCTAAGATGGAAGCGGTCCAAGGACAATAATCCCATTATCATTCCTTTAAAGTTCTATAGACTATTGCATGGGTCAAGATTACTATCATAATTGCACATATGTAACCTATATCAAATCGCTTATCATTTTAAGAAGAGAGGAGAGGGAGGGAGAAAAATTCGGGATGCAAGTCTTGTAAAAATGAATGCTAAAAATTATCTTTACATCTCATCGGAAAAATACTACTAAAAAGATTATCACAATTACTATTGTTGTTGTTACTATTAATCCTCCTAAGGGTGAGTTGCCTTATCTATAAAATGAGCAGTTTGGCCAAGATGACCTCTGCTACAAGGCCCTCTGACCCCATCATCAATAAAGTCCCCCCTAGCTCTCACATGCCATGTCAATGACTTGGCCAAGGTCATTGATTAATTAGCAGTAAAACTGGGGAGTAGACTTCCAGGCCACAATCCAGCCTGGTTGACCAAAGTATGGGGTGGACTATCATGGCCCTACAGAGAAAGGCGATGAAAGGGTAAGAAGGAGTGATTCCCTCCACCACCAAGCAGTTCAATGTGAAGTCAAAGTTCATTGACACGTTCTCTGTACTTGGTGCGATGATTGCTTTATATTAGCCATTGACGCAGCCCGCATTGATCCTCCAGAATGTATCGCACAAATCATTTTGCACTAAAGTGCCGAATCGATGGAGAAATCTCCTGGAAAATTTATATTAAAAGTCTCTGTTTGCCTAAATGAGTTCTCTGTGCCCATATTGAATATTTGGCTGATGAATTGAATGAGTTTAAATTTGAACATTGCAGACCCATTAAAGAATGAATTCTTAAATCAACTTCTGTCATTTATGATTGAAATGAGATTTCCTCAGCAATAGGTTAGCTGCTGTATAAATCACTTGTGCATTTTATACTGTACCATAAACAAGATATAATTCTTTTAAATACACAACAGGTGCCTTAAATCTTCTGATGCAGCTTGTATTTATCTGATGTGGATTTTACTGTATTTACACCAGGTAACTAACATGGGATTATAATGGAGTCTCCCCAGTGAAGGTGAAAAAAGCCATATTCCTGGGTTCTTCTTGCACTGGACACTGCTGAGAAATCCACAGTCCAGCTGCGCCCAGGGCCTTTTGGCACAGCCGGAACATGGAGCAAACCAGAAACAAATGACCCTGTTCAGCCATTGCATTTACAAAGCTGATGAAGTGAGACTCTGCTTCAGCTCAACACACTTTTCTCCTTTTCCCCACGCTGCCCAAGCTCTGTTCCTCTCTCCTGGAACACAGGTCTCCTAAGATTCATAGAATAAAAAATCTAAGAGCTAGAAGGAACCTCAGAGGGCATGTAGTCCAACCTGTGCCTGAACAGAAACCCCATCTGCACTATTCTTCTCTTTGAAGCCTGCAATAGAAGCCTTTTAGTCAGCTCTAGTCATTAGGAAACTCTTGCTTTGATTGAGCTGAGATCTCTCCACAGCTTCCCCAGAACAACCACCACCTCTCCTTGACTACTAGTTGTGTGGGTGATGACCTCCCCCAACCCAGATCTTCTCTTCTGTGATTCTTACTCTTAAACTCACAATCTGGTAGATAAAACAAGCAAACCATGGCCAGGAACAGCACAAATATAAGATGGAAGGAGGAGGAGGAGAAGGAGGAGGAGGAGGAGGTGGGGGAGAAGGAGAAGGAGGAAGAGGAGGAAGAGGAGGAGGAGGAAGAGAGGGAGGAGGAGGAGAAGCTCATATTTGTTTGGCATGCAAAGATTTGCAAAGCATTTCCCATGTTGTCAAAGTTCATCCTCCCAACAATCTTGAGAAGTAGGTGCTATTCTCTCCATTTCACAGAAAAGTAAACTGAGGCTGAAAGAAGGTAATTTACTTGCCCAGAGTCCCACAGGTAGTAAGTATCCAAGACAGGAATTGAATGCAGGTCTTCCAAGTACAGCACTCTATCCACAACCACCCAATGCCTCATAAAAGAGATACAAACATGCTCCAAAGGGGAGAGAGAGTTCCTAGTTAGAGTTATCTTCAAAGGGCTTCCTAGTGGAGGTGACAATTGGGGTAGTAAATAAAGTGTGCATAGGATTTCAATAGGTAAAGATGGGTTTATGGGAAAGAGAAGAATCATAGGAAGGAGTTTGTGTGGGTTACCCAATTAGATTTTGATTTAGCTATATCCTACTAGGAAAATTCACCTTCCTTACATCCTTAGGTCTTTGCAAGGATGTAAGAGAACAAAGGGTATCTTCATTTCCCAGCATTGCTTCCTCATTATCATCCTGACCACTCCCTTCCCCCAGGATGAGCTCATGGAGATTGCTTCAGCTTTGGTACTCAGACCTCATCAGTAACTTCTGCTGCCTCTGTTCCTCTGACTGAAGGGCTGGAGGGTGGAGCAAAAACTCCTCCCAAAGCTTCCTTTTAAAGAGGGCACAGGTGCTCAGCCACCTCTTCATTCCCTACCAGCCAAACTGTTTGGTTTTGACTCTACCATCATCATTCCCCTTTGTGGTGTACCCTCCACCCAGCCCTGACCTTTTCAGTTTTCTTCTGTGTATTGTCTTCTCTCATTAGATTGTAAGCTCTTTGAGGGCAGGGACTGTCTTTCTTTATTATTAATTGTATCCCCAGCCTGACACATAGTAGGTAATTAATTAAGGTTGATCATAGTTATTGTACTGCCAGACAGCTGGTCACACAGTGGATAGAGTGCTGGAGTCAGGAAGACCAGAGTTCAAATTCAGCCTCAGACATTTACCAGCTGTATGATCCTGGGTAAATCAGTTTCCTCAACTGTAAAATAGGGGTAATAATAGGTCTCTGGGTGTTGTGAGAATCAAGTGAGATTGTATTTGTAAAAATTCTGGCACATAGCGGGTCCTTTACAAATGCTTATTTCCTTCCTTTCCTGGAACCCCCTGGCAGATGGACATAAAATGATAGAACCTTAGAACTTGAAAGGAATTTTCATACTCACAAAGTCCAATTTCTTCTTTTTTTACATACAGAAAGGAAATGAAGCTCTGAAAGCAGAACCATGCTAACACTCACCTGCTATGAAGCAGCATGGCAAGGACACTAAGGTGGCGCCATGATGCACAGAGCACTTGGGAAGAATAGCGTTCCCAAGTTCAAATCTGGTCTCGTTATGTGACCCTAGGCAAGTCACTTAACCCCATTTGCTTCAGTTTCCTCATCTGTAAAATGGGCTGGAGAAAGAAATGGCAAACCACTCTGTGTCTTTGTCAAGAAAACCTCAAATGGGGCTTCGAATAATGGGACAGGACTGAAAATGACTGAACTGAAAGACCCAAGTTCAAATCCCACCTCTAACACTTACTAGTTATGTGATTGTGGGCAGGGCACTTGACACCTCTCAGCCTGTTTCCTCATCTGTAAAATCAAGATAGCAATAGCTGCTCCCTCAGAATAGAACAGAGGCCATCAGAATAGGGTTATTGTAAGGTTCAAATGAGATAATGTAAGTGTTTTACAAACTCTAAATCACTACAGATATTAACTACATTAAATTCTCCTATTAGCCTGAAGTCTCCTTGAGGGACTGTCTTTTGCCTTTCTTTGTATACCATTCAATATAAATATCAGCTATTATGATTTACTATAGAGAAAGACCCTGAGTGGGAGGATGGCACCATGGTACAATGAAAGGATCCCTGAATTTGGAGTCAGAAGACCTAGGTTCAATTCCTGTGTGGCCTCAGGCTGGTGACTTAACCTCTCTGAAACTAGGGGGGTTAGACCTCAGCCTGATGATCTTGTGACTTATCCAAAGACACACACCTGGTAAGCAGCAGAAAGGGAATCCCGCTTCAGGCAGCTTCCTCCCCACCACGCCCCAACCCCCAAGCCATTGGAGGCTCAATCATACAGATCTTGTGTCTACCAGTATTCCCAGAAAAAAACTTTTGCTGCCTTGTCCTGATAGTCAGTGGGAGCTCCCAGGAGCTCTGGACGTAAGAACACCAGTAAATCACCAGCAGCTGGGAGAAGGGCTGAATCGCTCACTTTAACCAGGCTGTAAAAATCTCCCTCCGATGCCCAGTGCTAAGGAATGTTTCATCCGGGGGCGGCTAATACCTTTATGTCTCTGTGGGCCTCTTCGGGCCAAGGACAAACATCAAGGGTTTTATAACTATCTGATCATTGGTGCTGGAGAAGGAGAGGTGGATTTGCTGGGAGATAACAAAGGTGTTATCTCCCCAGGGAGGATGGGAAGGGTATTGGGGAGATAGCATCTAATTGAAGAGTCTATTTTCCCAGCTTGTCAAATTGTTTTGATGACTAATTGATTTACATAAACTCAAATTCATTTATTGTGCAAGAATAGAGAGGAAAGAACACTGGGCTTGGAGAACCAATACCTGAGTTCAAATCCCCGCTCTGCCTGGTAAGACCATAGGAAGTCACTTTCCCTCTAGGAGTCTCAGTTTCTCCATCCCTTAAGTGGGGATAATAATATTTGCATGACCTAACTCACAGGACTGTTGGGAAGAAAGTACAACATGGAACAAGACAACAAAACAGATATTTAGGGTTGCTATTCCTCAACTGGATACAGATATGGGTAAGAAGGTCAGAGAAGACACAGCTCCTACTTCAATGTCAATCCAGCAACTAGAATTTTTTAAGCAGTTACTATGGGCCAAGGGTTTGTGCCAAGTGCTAAAAATGCAAAGAAAATGCAAAACAATTCCTGCCTTCCAAGGAATTTATACCCTAATGGGGAAGGGACAATCTGTGCCTAAATAGGTATGCAAGCACTAAGTACAGAGTTGGAATAACTCACAGTATAATAGTGGTGATGATGGTGGTGGTGAGGGGTGGAGGAAGGAGGAGGAGGAGAAGAAATACATAATCACTAACAAGTATATAGTGCTTCAAGGTTTACAAAGTATTTTACAAATATTAACTCATTTGGTCCTCACAGTGACAACTCTGGTCCCCCTAAGTGTCTGAAGCAAGATTCAAACTCAGTTCTTCTTGACTCAAATCCAGCACTCCAGCCACTGCACCACTCAGCTCATCAATATTAGTGTTAACTACTACAATCTGTAAAACAGGGTTGTTATTGGTTGTTTGGGGGACTTGGGGGGGGGAAGATATGAAAGGAGTCAGTCATCCCTCACCTCCTGACTTTTCAAAATGTTCTCCCATATGAGAGTAAAACCCAAAGAACAAAAGATGTCACTACAGCATTTAAGAAAGAAAAAAAAATGTTCTCCTATACTTGACCCTTGAATTCATGCCTTGGACTGATGATTTCATGGGGCTGTTTTGAAGATAAAAATGAAATCATGGAGGGAAAATTGTCTTGGAACTATTGATTCATTTGACAAATTTATATTACCTGCATATGGAGGGGAGAGAGAGTGGGATGGCTATCCATAGGGAAATCAAAATGAAAAAAGAAAAAATAACAAAATAGGGTTGTTGAAGCATTTTTAAGGCACAGAAGGAAGGTCAGTAGGAAACAGACAAAGCAGAATGGCTTTGAAAAGAGCATGTTGAATTTTTGCATACCTGAAGGGAGAGACAAGCTTTGGAAAGTCACACCCACAACCTGCAGTCCTGTAAAGCCCAGCCCAGATCTCATTCAGGAAGGTCCCCTCTCCCCCATCCACCCCAGCCCACATCAGCTTCTACATTCTCCAAGCATCTATAGAATCTATTGTCTGCCCCACACATGTGATCACAGAATCCCAGAGCAGAAAAGGATTACCAAGGACATCTGATCCATCTATACCTGAGAAGAAATCCCCTCTACAATACTCCTGACAAATAGTCATCCAGTCTCTATTTGAATACTTTCAGTGACAGGGAACTCACCACCTGTTTAGGCAGCTCATGCCACCGCTGGACATCTCTGATTGGAAAAACCTTTACACTGAACTAGGATTTCCCTTCTGCACTTTCCCATGATTGCTCCTAGTTCTTCCCTTTAAGGCCACAATCCAACACCTGTCATGCTAAGATGCTAAATGTAATTTAGCAATAGATTCTGTGTCAGGGTTGGGGGAAGGGGTTCCACTAATTGTTCCCACACACCCTTGCCAGGGAGGCTATGGAAAAGAATCCAGCTCAGGGAAAAGTTAGATTAAATATAAAATGTTTAACAACCAATTCTTCAGGGTAGAGGGGGAGGGGGGGATTGCAGGATACATTTTTAAATTTAATTTACATTATTAACATTTTTTTCCATCACTTTTTTGAGTCTAGACCCAGAGATGGGTAACCCGAAGCCTTGAGGCCACATATGGCTCTCTAGATCCTCAAGTACAGCCCTTTGACTGAATGCAAACTTCATAGAACAAATCCCCTTAATGAAAGGTCTGTAAAATTGGACTCAATCAAGAAGCTGGATCCAAAAACCTAGAAAGGTCACAGATTCCCCACCCCCTGGTCTAGAAATCAATAAAACAATTAATAAAGCCCTGATCTGGAACATTTGCTCATTTCTGAGGTGTAAACACCAATACTGAAACTTTAACAATCAGCTCCCCACAGCCAGCACAGTACTGAGTAGACACACCTGAGACTTCTTCCAATGCCTAGATTCTAAGATCGATTCTCCATGAATTAATCGAGCGTCCTCTGGTCCCAGTAAACTCCCCGAGGACAGGCCCTAAATCTGCTCATTCTCTACCTCCCCTTGGAGTACATCAGAACTCACCAATGGGAGCTCTATATCCTGGGATCGCACCCTTGGAGGATTAATTGCGTTCCACAGTCAACGTGGGAACATCGGGCAGGCCGTTTGGGGAAGGATGTCGGAAGCTGGAAAGGTTCCCTGAGCACCTGCTGCAGAGGGAAACAGAGGGGGAAGATACCTCCCCTGCCCCTCTCCCACCCCGGAGCTCACCCAACAGTAACAGAGACAAGATCCCTATGAGTGAAAAAAGAGCAGCACCAGGCTGATTCTAGCAGCACCACTTGTTTCTACCATCTGCGGAAACCTGCCGAGTCATGAGATTGTGGGATTTATTGACTACCGCTGGAAGGGGCCTTAGAGGTCATCTGGGCTCAACTGCCTTCCTTCACACATGCACCTGCACCTCCCCCTGCCCCAAAGAAGGAGTGAAAGGCAACTGATGATGCATCTTCCAGGTAGAATCGGATGGGACCCACATGCTTGCAGGGTGTCTGTGCTACAGGTCCCAGCTCCCCAGTGGGGAAGGGAATAAGCATTTATAGAGTGCCTACCACGAGCCAGGCACCATGCTAAGTGCTTTATAAATATCCTTTCATTTGCTCCTCAGCTATAATTATCCCCATTTTATAGCTGAAGAAACTAAGGCAGACAGAGATTAAGTAAATGCCTGAGGCTGGATTTTAACTTGGTGAAGGTGAAAAGAACTTGGAGGAGAGCCCTGGTGCCTGGACTACACCTTCTCCCCTATCACTGTTGGCACCAGAGGCTGGCACCTAGCCAGCTGAGGTGGGGTCCGCGCCACCCCCGTTCCCCAGCCTAGTCTCCCCAGCCAGCTCTCTGGTCAGCTTCCGGGTCTTGGTGCTCCCTAGGTCTCTCCTATACTGTCTCGCCCAAGGCTTCCTCAGCCCTTTCCCTGGCCCATGCTTGCCCAGGGCGAAATCGCTAAAGAAATGAGTGGGTGTTCATTTGAAAGACGCTAGGCTGCCCAGTAATAAAAGTCATAGAAGCGCCCCTGGGAAGGACAGGATACAGTCCCTGTTCCTGACCTAACAGCTCTCACTTTACTCCTTCCTCTTCCTCTCCACCCTCTCCCCACCCCCCACCCGCAACAAAAATGAATCTGGACCAATTGAGTCCTCCCTTGCACTGCCAATGGCAGCAAGGGCCTTTAAATCACTCCTCACGTGGCATGTGCAAATGAATGCATGCTTGAAAGACCACACTGGATGCTGGGCAATTCTAGTGGCCACCTCCCGCCAGCATCCCTGGCCAGGCTGGGGCATTTAAATAGTCTTCCTCCTCCCTCTGCCATTTGGCTTTAGCTGTGGGCTCCCTATACACCTAGGGGGCCTCTCTTCCCCTATGGAAGACCAAGCTTATCCCTCAGGGAGAACGTGCCCAGGGTTCAGTTTCCTTAGGAAAGACCCCAAATATTCATACCACCCTTCCCTTAACGCTCCTTGTCTCTTTCCCCTTTAGAGAACACGGGTGTATAATTGGACAGAGGCTTTTAAAATTCACCTTTAAGGTGGGAAAAATACTGTTGAATTGATATGACTTCATTGATTTTAATAAAGCCTCAGAAGATGGGCGAACAAAGAGGTGTATTGGTTCCTTAATTAGGAAAGGATTTATTCAATAAGTTATTGGACAAGTTAATTTACGGGACTTAATTTTGCTATTGAAAGGTTTGCTGGGCTTCCCTCCGAAATCGGGCGGGCCCGGTCCCATACTGCAGAGGTGATGACCTTGAGATAACCTGAGGGCTCCATCAGTCAGTAGGTGTCCTCAGGAGCGCCAGGCCCCCTCCCCCTAATCCCCCTCCCATCTGTGCTAGGCTCCAGCACTCGGAGGCAGCTCATCTGTATTCAAATTACCCTCGGTGAAACAGCAGGCCCAGTCCGGGTAATAACTCACCAGCAGGGAGAGGTGGAGGGAGCGGCGCCCAGACCCTTCATGCAGATTGGACATTATCATACATTTCGGAGGTGTCGGACAGGGCTGCTGGAGAAGGCCGTTAATGAAAATATCAATCAAAGACTTCTCCTGACTTAATGGTCAATTTAAATTAATTAATTGGAAAGAGGAAGAGGGGGAAAAAAGTTGAGAGGGGCGGGCGCTGATGGGTGCTCTTAAAAGGAGTTGGCAGGGGAGGAGGAGAAGACCGAGAGCCCAGTGCCCCTCCACCCCCCAGTAGAGGTAACAAGATCCTTCCAGAGCGAGGCCTTGGGGAGAGAGAAGGGGCTCCCCCTCCACCTTGCAAAATCAACCCAGCTTCCACAATAAGTCCTGTGTCTCTCCCGGCCAGGGCTTCTCACAACGAGAAGAATTCATAGCCTTAAGACTTCTGAAGGGCTTTCCCCAAAGACGTGTAAGATATCCAGTATACTCTATTAATAAGATCATTTTATACAGGAAATAAATAAACCAGATTGGGGAGGTGACCTATCCAGGAACACACAGGCTAGCAAATTTCAGAGTTGGGTCTTAAATTCAGGTCTTCTGACTTCTGTCAGTCAATGAACATTTATTAAGCTCCTACTGTGTACCAGGCACTATATTAAGTGCTCAGGATACAAAAGAAAGGGGAAAGACAGTCCCTACCCTCCAGGAATTCACAATATAACGGGGAGAAAATATGCAAACAAGATAGATTCAGGAAAAATAGGAAATAATGGAGGGAAGGCTCTAGAAAGAAGAGGGATCAGGAAAGGCTTCCTGTAGACTACCTGGGGCTTGAAGCAAGCCAGGAGGCAGAGCAGAGAGATGGAGTGTCTTGTTCATGGAGTAGCCATGAGGCCAGAGTCACTAAATCAAAGAGTACATGATGGGGATTACAGTGTAAGAAAACTGGGAAAGTGGGAAGACTTCATATTGGATCCTGGAGGGGACAGGGAGCCACTGGAGTTCATTAAGTAGGGGAAGCAAGTCAATGACATGGTCAGACCTGCATGTTAGGAAAATCTCTGGGAGAATGGACTTGGAGTGGGGAGAGACTTGTGGCAAGCAGACCCACCAGTGCTTTCTAAACTCTATCCTTGGTAAAGAGACAGGGCACAGTTTTATGTCTCCATCTGAGACCAGGAAACTGGAGCTCAGAAGGGGTAAGGGACTTTGTCAGAGGCTATTCAGTGAGTTAGTGTCAGATGCAGGATGAAAACCCAGGTGTCCTAACTCCCAGTGCACAGCTCGACATCATTTTGCTTCCTTTGTATATCTGAGGTTCAGATGAGGTTCATCTGAGAAGTCACTTTCCGAGGATCCCACAGCTAGTAAACTTCAACACCAGGAACTAAAACAAGGTCTTTTCTTTTCACTAAGCTGCACTATCTCTCTAGGGTCTCAGAGTATTTTTTTCCCCCATCCTCTAAAATGAGGGCAATCATTTTTGTACTACTACTCAGGGCAGCTAGGTGGTGCAAGGGATAGAGTGCTGGGCTTGGAATCAAGGAGACTCATGTTCCTGAGTTCAAATTTGACTTCAGATATTTAGTAGCTGTGTGATCCTGGCTAAGTCACTTAAATCTATTTGCCTCAGTTTCCTCATCTGTAAAATGAACTAGAGAAGGAAATGGCCAATCATTCCGGTGGCTTTGCCAAGAAAACCCCATAACGGGGTCACAAAGAGTCAGACACAACTAAACAACAAAATTCTGATGGGACCACAACACGCTACATCTGATGTTAACTAGAAGGAACCTCAGGGGCCAGGTAGTCCAATTACCTCATTCCACAGTTAAGGAAAAGTTGATCCAGTGAGATTTACCCAACATCACCCAAGGAATAAGCTCCAGTCATGGGAATTAAACTTAGGCCTCCTCTTTCTGTTACAGCATGCTACTTTTGTGGAGCCTCAGTTTCCTCCACTGCAAAATGGGGACAATAATCTTTGCTGCATCATCACCTCTCTCATAGGGCTGCTGCTGGGCAGGAAGTATTTTGTAAACCTCATAAGCTCTACAGAAACCAGAAGCTTTTAGCAGTTCCAGTAAAGTGACATAGGGTCTAGAGCTGGAAGGAACCATACACGTTTATCTCTTCCAGTCTCCCAATTTATAGGATAGAAAATTAAGTCTTAGAGTGAGGTCAAACCTGTCTAGTGTCCTATAGGCAGGAGATATCAGAGCAAGGACTCACCCAACTCTCCTGACTTTGAGCCTTCATCTGAAAGTACTTTAGAAGCAGGAGTTACCATCAAAATTATTATTATCATTTTCCCACTCGAACACAAAACCAAGAGCACTCTGAATTGTGGTTCGCAGGATGCACTTTCAAGTCCCAGATTTCCTGCCTCCTACTTTTGTGACCTTGGGCTAGTCCCTTTCCCTCTCTGGGCCTCAGTTTTTCCATATGCAAAATGAGCAGGTTGAAACAGATGATGTCTTAGGTCCCTTCTAGCTCTGAATCCTGGGGTCTTCTGTCTCTGTGTGCTGGGTGCAGTGGAATGTGTTGCCCCAGAATCACCCTGAAGCATCTTGGATTATCTTGCTTGATGGAGAATCAACCTTCCATGAAGACCAGCACTTTCCTGATTTGCCCCCACCCCTAGTCTATGTGATCACAGGACATGGCAATGAAAATGACAGTTAAACACATAAGAAATAATTAACATATGCACCGTTAACACAATGAACAACAGAACAATTATGTCAAGAGAAGTGACTAACACCTGAGTTCTCTGCAAAAGAGGGAAGTGGTAAGGGCAGAGAAAATCCATCATTCTTGGCTCCAATGTTCCACAGTGAGTGGTACATGAATCGCTTAGAAAACCACTTTCCCATCTTCTTCTCAGATAGAAGCCCGATACCACCTTTCTTAACTGAAAGCATCACACGTTTACCACCAAAAGATGAGAAAAAACAGTGACTTCTATTAATTAAAGTCAATCATGTCTTTATGTACTTTATAAGGAGCATTCACAGCTTATATCACTAAAAATAAAATCCATAAACACAAGAAAATAGTGTGACCATTTGCCAAGAAAACCCCATAATGGGGTCACAAAGAGTCAGACTCAGATAGAGTCAGGAAAAATAGTAAATAATGGAGGGAAGGCTCCAGTGGCTCCCCATCCCCTCCAGGACAGTGATTGAGAAGCAAACAAGGGATGTGCTAACAACTCCCAGGGATAGAAAGAACAACAACATATAGATTTGGTAATTATTGAAAAAGCTGCTCCAAAGTGCCATAATATTTGTAATGGCCGTATTAGCCATTGCAAAACCTTTGACTCAGTTCTGCACTCATGGCCTATTCATGTATTGCAAATATAGAAAATAGACCCACAGAGTGAGAATGAGCTTGAGTACAAGATGGCCACATGGAAACCTGTTTTCTATTGAAAATATGCCACTAACACAAAAATGTCAAAACCAATTGACCTAAAATGTGGCTTTGTCCAGGGAAATAGTTTGAGCTCCATCTTTAAATCCATCTTCATGTTTTCTAAACAGAATTAAGTGTGGTTTCCATATTAAAGAAGGAATCAAACCAAAACACCTCTTCAACCACTTGGCATATGTGGATGGCACCAACCCATATGGCTACCAAAAAGCATATTAAACAGTTCCTTCATCTCATCCAACCTTCCTCAAATGATATCAAAACACCATTTGGACTCAATACTCTAGTAATAATAGTCAATGAGAATAAAATTCTTAATGTATACCAAAGAAAAATCACCTTTGAATGTGGATCCTGATGACAAATGGAACCAATGGACAAAGGTAAGGTAAACACCTTGATCTTATCCAGGCAAGGCACATCAAGCATATTGCTATTAAGGAGAAAACTGCTAAGTCTAATAAGTTGGCATCTAAGTCTAAGTTGGCATTCTAAGTCTGCTAAGTGTAAAAACAGCCTGGCATCCTGAAATCAAAGCTCAATGAGAAGAATCTATTTAAAGCACTTAACACCTATGCATTAGCAGCCTTAATGTAATACTTTCAGAAGAGTAAAATGGACCATAATATATTTGGAAAACAGCCTAACAAAAGCCCATACGATATTAACAAAACATAGAGCCCCCAAGACAGCTATAGAAAAATCAACACTTTCTTGAAAAAAAAAAGATGAAGAGGATTGGTAGGCACTCTCAGTGTATATCAAAAACAGATTAAAAACATACAGAAATACTTTTGGAACAAGCAGACTACTTTACTAGGCTATTAGATGGTGTAGTGGATAGAGCACTGGCCCTGGAGTCAGTAAAACCTGAGTTCCAATCCAGCCCCCAGACACTTACTAGCTGTGTGATCTTGGGCAAGTCACTTAATCTAGTCTGCCTCAGTTTCCTAAACTGTAAAATGGTGATAATAATAGCAGCTACTCCCCAGAATTATTGTAAGGATCAGATGAGATGATATTTATAAAGTGTTTGGCAAGTAGCAGGCACTACATAATTGCTAGCTATTAGTATTATTCATTGTAAAGGTAGAAAATATGTATGTGCCAGAACTATCAAATGTACTCGAAATGTATCACTAGATGGAGCCCACAAAATGGGTAATATTTAAAGAGTGGACTTATAAGAACCTCCCCAGGTGACATGTACATGCCCAATAATATGTCTACAAAGAAGTATCAGATAAATAGCTAAATCAGGAAGATCTGTTTATGGCACCAACGGGACTTATTTTGGCAATTTAGTACCAGGTTAACACCACCAGAAATTGCAGAAGAATTATTATTAAGGAGCCCAGATTTAGCAATCAAATAAAGATTTTGGAAGAAAGTGGAAGAAACACATCATTTGCACGCTCAAATGTTACATACCTACTAAATACCTTCCAAGATCTGACCTGGGGCTAAAATAACACATCAGAAACTTGTTGTCTTTTATGGACTAGCAAAAAGCAATATAGACTACATTACTATTATGATCTAAGTGTGAGCTTATTCCTCCCAATGAATGCTGTGTATATTTGTAGGAAAGAGTGAACCAAGTTTTTAAGAGAACATTTTGTATTAACTGTCTTTACATGTTATCTAAGAGTAGTAGTAGCTGCCCTCTGGGGACCCAGCCTGCCAATTTGAGCAGAAGTTGGGGAGTGCTATTTTTTCTTCTTCTTTTTCTTCATTTCCTTCTCCTCTTCCTCCTCCTCCTTCTTTCATCACATGTAGTCCTCTCCACTTGGGGTGCCATACCCTTATATGTGGGTGCTCTATCCATAGGAATGTAATTTTTGATTGCTTGTGTTTTATAAGATATTTTGGGGTTTGGAGGCTAGATTTTTTTGAATTTTTTTTCAAAAAGCTAGGACAGTTTACTTTTTATCCTGTGCAGTTTTCATTTATGATTTCTTGAAATATAGCTCTGAAAAAACAGGCTTTAAAAAAAAGCCAATTGTGTTTCAAATGGAGCTACTTGACTACACCTTTAAACCCAAATCATTCTGGCTTTCAATGAATGGTCAATAATAGCCCCAATCCAAGCCTCTTGTGACTCAATGTTTAGGTTCTGATGACTTAGAATGAGTGTGAATAGCAACTGTTTTCCATTCTAACCAGACACTCTGAGGGTCTCCCACACACACACACTGACATTTTTGTGATGGTAAATTGAATCATCTTTGGTCTAAATTCTTAACCTAACCCTAAATCATTGAATGGGTGTTGCCTCAGACAAACTGAGACTAGGAAAGACCTTCATTTAAAAAGGCCAAGGACACCCACTGCATCCTGGGTCATCATCGGTTGACGTGACTTTTGTCTTGCCCTTGGACTTCAACAACTCTAGAAGAGAGAGTGAGGCTGATGACGCTGGATGGCTCTGCCTCACTTATATCCAATTCACTCACAAGTCAAGATATCTCCCCACATGATGTCATTGGTCCTCTTTTAGAATAAAGGACAAACAGCAGTAACAATACCGACCTCAAAATATCCTTTAAATTTCAACCCATAATGTCCTGCAACTGAAGCAACTGTGACTGAATTGTTGTCCCCAAATCTCCTGGACATTACAACCACCCATAAAAATTTAAGAACTATGTTTTTGGTAGATGTCACCATGGCAAATAGGCAATAACTTCCAAGGTGTGTGTGAGAGAGAGAAGCTTTCCAAATACAGAGACCTAGAAGAAATCAGAATAATATGGGGACAGGATGAGGTGCATCTTACCCTTCATTATTCAGTCTATCACTGGAGTATACTGAAGATGTTTTCAGTGAGACGAGAGAACATGAGCTTGCAGGCTTATACTTTTATTCAGGAGTGTGCTGGTAAATGTTTAATAACCAGCTCTCTGGAGGGGGAGGGTTAAAAAAATCTATACACAGCCCAATTTTAAGTCTAATCTGCACTATTAACAATTTCTTCATCACTTTCTTATGTCCAGACAATCAACAAAACAATCAGGCTGAGGTTTATAGTCTTTGCTTATTTCTGAGGTGTAAATACTTACATTGAAAATTTAATAATCAGCTTTTGTGAGCTGGCGTGAACTGACTCCACTATGCCCCTGCTTTTATCTAACCAAAAAAAGCAGTTATTTACCCACCTGTGCAATTGTCCATTGGTGATAAAAACCAGCCCCAGGAACAAGTTGAGTGGAATGAGTTTTCCATAATAATCACAATAATTGGTATTTACGTAACACTTTAAGGTTCTCTTCTCATGTGGTCTTTACAATATTCCTGTAAGGCAGGCACTGTTGTGGTTGTTGTCGCTGCTGCTGCTGCTGTTGTTGTTGTTGTTGCTGTTGTTGTTGTTGCTGTTGTTGCTGCTGCCGTTGCTGCTGCTGCCGTTGCTTCTGTTGCAGCTGTTGTTGTTGCTGCTGTTGTTGTTGTTGCTGCTGCCATTGCTGCTGTTGCTGCTGTTGTTGTTGTTGCTGCTGCCATTGCTGCCGTTGCTGCTGTTGTTGCTGCTGCTGCTGCTGTTGCTGAGTCATTTTCAATCACGTCTAACTCTCCATGAGCCCATTTCAGGTTTTTTTGACAAAGATACTGGAGTGGTTTGCCATTTCTTTCTTGGGTTCATTTTATAGATGAGGAAACTAAGGCAACTCTTTGCCTTAGAGACTTGCCCAGAGTCACTGGGCAGTGACTCAGCTAGTGAGTATCTGATAGCTAGTGAGTATCTGAGGTTGGATTTGAACTCAAGAAGATGGCCCATCACTCTATCCACTGCATCATCTAGCTGCCCCAGGTACTATTATTATCTCCATTTAAAGATGAGGATACTAATGCCCACAGAATTTAAGTGACTTACTATGGGATGGATGTAGAAATGCCTTGAAAATAGGAAAATGCTAGGCAAATGAAGGGCAGTGCTATTGTTAAAATTAACATTATTATTATTATGCCAGCCACACCCTTCTCTGTTGCCTTACTGTACTATGGAGGTGACCCCAGGGTTGTTGAAGACCATGGCAATGGAGTAGAGAAGCTAAGGATTCTTATCAAGCTAGAAAGGTTCCAAGTATGGACCATCAATGGACTAAGCTCCAGTCACTTGAGAACCAGTGTGGTATTATGAAAAGAGATTTGGATTTGGAATCAGAAGATCTGGGTTCAAGCACTTCTCCCTTATTGTGTGACTTTGGACAAATCACTTAACCCTATAGGGTCTCAGTTTCCTCATCTATAAAATTATGAAGGTGGACTTGATGGTTTCTGAAGTGTCTTCCAAGGAGCAGGTAGGTGGATAGGGAATGGGTCTGGAATGAGGAAGACCCGAGTTCAAATCCAACCTCAGACATTTACTAGCTGTGTGGCCCTGGGCAAGTCAATTAACCTTGTTTGCCTCATTTCCCTCATGTATAAAATGAGCTGGAGAAAGAAATGGCAAACCACTCCAGTATCTTTGCCAAGAAAATCCCAAATGGGGTCACAAAGAGTTGGACATAACTGAAATGACTGAACAACAACAAAAGTCTCTTCCAACTCTAAATCCTATGGCCCTAAGTCTCAATACTCTTGTCACCTTCCCAAGGTTCTACAGTCAGCCTTTCTAAATAAGGTGAAGTGTCATCAAGTGAAGACTGGTCACATGGCCACAATGACTCATGAAGACCATGTTCTAAAGCACATCAGGACCACTTTCTGTATTGGGGAAGGGAGGGCCCACAGTGATGAAATCAGAGATGCCTGAAATCTTATATTTTACTATTAAGGAAAGCAATAGCTATAAGTAGGATTTAGCATATTTATCTGCAATGACTTTGGGGTGAGAAGTGACCCTCAGGAAATCATTCAGAGTCATGCATTATCAGAAAAGGATGCAGGCCAGTCACATGGTCAGAATGAGAGACAATAGATGAATAGCCCCAAGACTGTAGTGAGATCTATGATATATTAAAAGACCCAGAGAAAGATCTGTGGAACATTGGGAACATCAGTCTCTGAAAGACTGATAGATATGGGCAAGAATCTCCAAGTTGAGATGGCATGGAGAGAATGCCATCTGCTCCACTGGGAGAAGCACAGTTATGGTCACAGGGCTATAAAAGTCTCCCCTAACAGCTATAATAACATCATCATCCCCGTCACCATCACCATCATCTCTCCATCATCTCCTTCCTGAATAGCATTGGTGACCTCCATCCTGAGCTTCCCAGCCTCCAAACCCAGCTTCATTATATAATCCCATCTAGTTCTTCACTAACCTCATTCCAATGAAGACCTATCAAAATAAAGTGATGGGGCATTTACATCAACCCATAACACATCAGTACAGAAAATTTGTCATTTAAATTGATAACAATGAAGTGATTTGGGCCAGTCTACTGACCATTTGCAGCACTGTTTACTAATTAGCCACAGTTTGAAGTACTTAAATAATCATTTCCCCAACACGGCACTGATTGGTGCCTGACCTGATTTTTGCCCCTTTGTTGTCCTTTGAGGTGTCTCTCCTAAAGCCACACAAAAATCTCATTCATTGTAAACTAGACCTTCCTTAGATTTTTCACCCAAAGATTTGAGCTTGGGAAATAATTTTAGATAAGTGTTTTCCCCTCCCAAACCATGATGTTTTATGCCTTCATTTTATAAATAATGCTTAAGTTAAGCAACATATATTAAAAGCTTACCATGTGCCTGGCACTGTGTTCAGAGCTAGGTTGTACAAAGAAAAAAGTGAGACAAACTGCCTACTAAGAATTTTTATTCTACTGTGGGTATAATACATTCAGAGAAAAGGAAACATTTGGCTATATCATTACATACAAAATAAATGCACAGTGTTGAGGTAGGGGGCAGGGAACCTAATAGCTGAGTGCTTAGTCTGGTGCTCAGTTAAGTTGTGAAAGGAGAAGAGGAGCAGCCTCTAGCCCTGCCCTCAGGAAGCTCCCAGACTGGGAAGACATAGGCATTCCCACGTAGCACTCACTCAGACACTTGAGGGGACCACAGGGGATCCAAGTCTCACTTGCACCCAGACAGGCAAAGCTGTGTAAGGTCAGAGCAGACAGACTAGTCACTGTTTACCCAACAGCTCAGGGAAGAAGCCAGCAGAGGGAAGCCCATCGCTCATTAAGAGAATATGGATTTATTTCCTGAAAAACCTAATCCCTTCAAAGTCGAGTAATTAATAACCTATTTTTTTAAACAAATTCCTCCCTGGGCTTCAGGATACACATTTCATCATTGTAATTACCCAGAGGTGGGTAGCAATCAGTCAATCAAGGGCAGAGTGGGATCGATCACACCAGAAGAGCCGGTTCTCAAGATGTCAAGAAGTAGAAAGTCTCCCTTGGGGGAGGGGGAAGGGTTGACGGTGTACCTGGGAAGACAATGAAAAAAATTCAAATTCTTACTCTCCAGGCATGATGCTCATGCCTGATTTGCAAAACCTCTCAGGTCATACATAGCATCACAAGATTATAGGACTTTACATTGGGACATCACTTTAGAGATTCAAACCCAATAGTTCCCAAACTGTGGTCCATGGACTAGGGTGGCAGAGGGGGCATAAGGAGGAGGAGAGACAGAGTTATTGCAAGAGCTCCTTGGGTTCATATTCAAATCCATAAATAAGCCAACAGGCCTTTGTAGACTGAATAAATAACCTCTCACGTGGATATGCATTACTATTTTTCCATTTTTTGAAGATACTACTGTTATAAGTGTACTCAAGAATACCTAGGTTCAAATCTGACCTCTGATAATTTACTTAGTTGGGTGACTCTCAGCAAGTCACTTAACCCTTCTTGGTTTCAGTTTCCTCATCTGTAAAATGGGCACTTACATCACAAAGATTGTTTTTTTTTTTAAAAGCAATTGGGGTTAAGTGACTTGCTCAAAGTTACACAGCCAGGTGTTTCTGGGTGGGTGCTAAGTGTCTGAGCCCAGGATTCGATCTCTAGGTCATCCCAACACTGGAGCCAGTGCTCTTACTTGCTGTGCTACCTGGCTGCCCCTCATCACAAAGATTGTTGTGAGGACTAAATGAGATGTTACAAATTTCAAAGGGCTGTATAATTGTAAGCTATTATTGATATTACAATCATCAATGCAATATCAATTCATTTCAGAGCATCACTGAATTCATAGTAAATTTGGTTACTATGAATTTCCTAAAGCCATAGATTTTAACAATACAACTATTTTCATGCAATGATCTGAGAATTTTTTTTATATTTAAAAAAAAGGTCTTCATACTCACTTTCCATTCCAGTCAAACTAGACTGTTTGCTGTTCATTGTGTAGGAATAACAATAATAACAATAACTAACATTTACATAGCACTTACTACATGCCAGGCACTCTATAATCATTATCTCAATTGGTCCTCACAACAACCCTGACAGAGCTATTAGCATACCCATTTTACAGATGAGACACTGAGGCAAACAGGGACTAAGTGACTTGCCCAGGGTCACACAGCCAATAAGTGCCGAGGCTGGATTTAAACACAATTCTTCTTGACCCCGGGCCTGGCACTCTGTGCACTCCCACCACTGTGCCTTTGTACAGATAATTCTCCATGTCTGGAACATTTTTTTCTATACCTCTTTCCTGGGATTTCCTGTTTCCAAACCTGAGTTTTAATTCAGAACATCAATACTGTATTAACATAACTTTTATTGAAATAAAGACTGCTTATCACAACTTATTAAGTGTGTTTTGTTGTCTTTTTGTTTCTTTTTTTTTAATTATTCTGTTGCTACCTGTATCTTGGCCCACGGCACCCAGAAAGTTAAAACCTGAAACAAACTGTTTTGTTTGTTTTCTAAAACCCATCCCAGCGCTCATCACAAGGACCTCGGCGACTCAGGACTTTGAGTCCTGGGCCTAGAGTCAGAAAGAGCGGTATTCAAATCCAGTCGGAGACACTTACTAGATGTGTGACCCTGGAGATATCCCTTCAGTATGGAGCTCCTTTACATGGCCTACACTGATACCCTGTTTTTAATGCTCTCTACTGCTTAAAATCACTTTGAATGATTTTATATTTATATATATACACTTTATTACATAGTAAATAGAATTATATATTTACATATTATATATGTATAAAACATACATATGTATATATTCTGTGTATATGTTCATATATGTATTGTGTTTGTGTATTATGTGTATGTGTGTATATGCACACACATACACACACACTGGCATACCCAGGATGGCTGCTAGCTGTTCAAGGAGCCAATAATCTTTTTTTAATTATATTCACTAGTTCAGGGGAAAAGTCAGCACCCTGAACTTCAGAGAAAATACAAGCAGAGAAATAAAGACCAACAGACAGGGCTCTGATCACCTGAATCAATTATATACTTTACATACATATCTGAGCAGTCAGGAAAGCTCTGAACATACGGCCACTCAGAATCTCGACCAGGGAATCACAAGATCCTTCTCATAAGCAAGCCCCCAAAGCAAAATACCAATTCAGAGTATATATACACTTCTCAGAGTCAGAAGGCATCACAACTCTCCTCAGTGCCTAATTAGAAATTAGCAAAGGGTGTGAAAGCCTTCCTATAAGCAAGCCTCCCCTCCCTTAATGGGCTCCACCTGAGGCCTTCTAATGGGCAGGGAAGATTTTAAATTACATACATTATACTTACATCAAGTGTACCCAGAGCCCCACTCCCATTGGAAGAAGACTTATTAAGAATTCACTGGGGGCAGCTAGGTGGCACAGTGAATGGAGCACCAGCCCTGGAGTCAGGAGGACCTGAGTTCAAATCTGCCTTCAGACACTTAACACAAAAAACTAGCCATGTGACCTTGGGCAAGTCACAACTCCAATTGCCCTCCAAAAAAGAAAAATAATTCACTGATATTCCCAATTCCTGGCATAGTGACTGGTACACACTGTAGGTGATTAGTGAATAGAAAAAGCATTGACTTTAGAGTAAGAGGAGCTGGGTTTGAATTCAAAGTCTGCTTCTTAGCTGTGTGATATTGGGTTAATTCTTTCCCCTCTCTGGGTTACACATTCCTCAGTGAGCTTTTGAGATTCTTTTTCCATCTGGCAAATTCGGCTTTTTAAGGCATTCTTCCCCTCATTGGCTTTTTGAGCCTCTTTTGCCATTTGAGTCAGTCTATTTTTTAAGGTGTTATTTTCTTCAGTCAGGTTATTGACTCTCATTTCACAATTTTCTTGCATCATTCTTATTTCTCTTACCAATTTTTCCTCCATTTCTCTTATTTGGTTTTCAAAATCCTTCTTAAGCTCCTCTATGGCCTGTAAGCAGCTTATTCTTTTCTTGGAAGCTTCTGGTGAAGGAGTTCTGACTTTACTGTCTTCCTCCTGTTACATTCCCTGATCCTTTTTGTCCCCAAAAAAGGAATCCAAAGTTGGACCACTGCAATTGACTTGCTTCCCTTGTTTACTCATTTTGCCACTCAATTACTTGACTTTTGAGCTTTTTGCTGCAGTAGAAGTCTACTATCAGAACAGGGAGCTTTGTCCCAAATTGCTGGGGTTTTCTCAGCTGCTGGATCTATTAGTAGGGTGCCCTCTCTGAAGCCTCCACATGCTCTGGCACACAGGTCATGTACCCCAGGACCTCCACCTCAGACAGTGATCCAGATCCAAGCAAGTTAAAGCAAGCGTGATTACCCCTCAAACTGGTTGCTTGGTCTCCCTAAAGTCTGCAGGACCAGAGTTCTGAAGCAGCCACGTGGCAGTGGCTGCATGGCTGCCATGCCTCAGCTGCTTCTCATCCTGGGGGCAAAGGACGGACAGCACTCCAGAACTCCCAGGTCCCAAAGTCTACACTGCACTGACTCTTACTTTGTCCATAGCATCTATGGGTTGTTAAATCTGGAAACTGCCACAGCTACTGGTGATCCACTCTCCTGAAGTCCCTCCAGCTGGAGGCTGGTTGTGGCCACCCTGAAGCTAAAACCTCAGGCTCTTGCAGGGCTGGGCTTGTCTCCCAACACACTGTGCTGGCCACTTCCTGCCAGCCTGCCGGGCTGTCTTTAGCAGGAGGTTAGCTTCTCTGTGTCATTTTGGGGGTTCTGTAGCTCCAAAGTTTTTTAGAGTCATTTTTTTACATGAGTTGGAGGAGGTGAGAGCCAGAGCCTTGAGGAAGTCCTGTTTCTACTCCACCATATTGACTCCACCCCCTTGGGTTACACATTCCTAATTTGCAAATGAAGGGGATGAATTGGGAGCTGCTGACCTAGCCAAACTCCTTCATTTACAAATGGTGAAATGAGGGCCAGTCAGGAAGCAGAACCAGGTAAAGTGCCTATATAGGTACAGAGGTACTCAGGAATCATCACCATGCTCCCCACCCTGCCTCTCCACCCCCATCCTTTCCAGATGCCTGCTTACATAGTGGAAAGAGCCCTGGACTTGTGGTCAGAAGTGATCTGGGTCCACATCCTGACCATTTCCTAACCTTGGGAAAATGATTTCCCCTTTATGTTCACCTTAATTTCTTCTTCTGTAAAATGGACATAATAATCAATAAACCTTATTAAGTGCCTTCTATATTCCAGACACTCTGCTAAGTTTTGAGCAGACAGAAACCAAGTATGAAGCAACCCCTACTCTGAAAGGGGATAGAGGAGGGAAGAAAATAAGCATTTATTAAACACCCACTACATCTGGGTGCTGTACTGAGTGCTTTACAAATATCTTATTTGATCCTCACAACTCTGTGAGGCAGGTGATATGATGATCCCCATTTTATAGTTAAGGAAACTGAGGCAGAAAGAACTAAGTGAATTGCCCAGGGTCACACAGCTAATAAGTGTCTAAAGCTAGTTTTGAACCTGCTCTTCCCAACTCCAGGCCCAGCTTTCTATGCACTAAGCCAACTAGCTGCCTTTAAAATGTGAAACATTTACATCCTAGGAGAGGAGACAACAAGGACATATGTAAAAAATAAAGAGAGAGACTATATGTAAAAAGAATAAATACAAAGTTAACTATGAGATAATTTGGGAGAGAGGACATTAGCAGTTGGTGTTCAGGTGTCCAACTCTTTGTGACAAAAGTCCATGGGGATTTCTTGGTAAAGATCCTGGGGTGGTTTGCCATTTCCTTCTCCATGGATTAAGACAAACAGAGATTAAGTGATTTAGCCAGCTAGTAAATGTCTGAAGCTGGATTCGTACTTGGGTCTTCTTGACTCCTGGCCCAGTGCTCTGTCCACTGCACCACCCACCTATCTGCCCCTTGGAAGAGACTTTAGAGACCACCAAGTCTACCTTCATCATTGTATAGATGAGGAAACTGAGGCCCTATAGGGTTAAGTGATTTGTCCAAGGTAACACAATAAGGGAGAAGTGCTTGAACCCAGATCTTCTGATCCCAAATCAGGGCCTCTTTTTATAATACCACACTGGTCCTCAAATGACTGGCTTTCCTGTGTCCAGGCCCAGAGCTCTATTCACTGAGCCATCCAGCTGCCTATTAGCAGCTGGGGGAACAGGAATGTCTTCATGTAGAATTATGTCTTGAGGACATCTAGAGTGCATTCCAGGCATGTGAGGGAGCTAGTACAAAGGATGGAGATGGGAGATGGTGTGTCATGTGAGAAGGACAGAGAGGCCATTTGGGCTGGATCTGAGTGAATAGGAGAGAGAGTAATGTACAATAAGGATGAAAAGATAGCTTGGGACCAGGCTGTAATAAGCTTAAACAAAAGCTCTAAACAAAAAAGCTTATATTTTGTCCTACAGGCAATAAGAAGTTGTTAAAATTTAATGTGAAGGTGAGTGACATGGTTAGCTCTGCATTTAAGAAAAATCAGAGGAAGTAGCTAGGTGGCACAGTGGATAGAGCACCAGTCCTGGAGTCAGGAGGACCTGAGTTCAAATCCAGCCTTGAACACTGACTAGCTGTGTGACCTTAGGCAAGTCACTTAACTCTGACTGCCTCAAAAAATCAATTTGGCAGCAGTATGGAGGATGAAGAATCTCAAGTCAGAAAGCCCAATTAGGAAGCTATTGTGAAAGGTGTTGAGACTCTGAACTAAGACTCTGAGGAGTGAGAAGATGGGAGAGATGCTGTAGAGATAGAAACATTAAGATTTGGCAACCGATTGAATAAGTGGAGTTGAGAAAGAGGAAGGGCTGAGTCTAACAGGCAAGGTAGGAGTCTGGGGGGTTAGAAGAATGGTGATGCCTTCAACAGAAATAGGGAAGTTTGGGAGAGGGGTAAGTTTCAGGGAAAACATTTTGTTTTAGAAGTGGTGAGTTTGAAATGTCTCCAGGACATACATTTTGAAATGTCCAGTTAGCAGTTGGTGAAGTAAGATTAAAGAAAATGGGAAACACTGGGACAAGATACCTAGATATGAGTCCCCTGAATAAAGATAATGGTTAAACCTGGGGGAACTGATGAGGTCACCAAGGGAAAGAATGCAGAGAGCAAAGAGAAAAGGGATCAGTTATACTAGCTAGCTTCAGACTTGTGGCAAGGATCATTATTAAACTTATTTAAGTTAAATTTATATTAAAATTTAAAAGCATATAACATTATTAAAATGTTAGCTGTCATTATTGATCTAACAAA
Organism: Petaurus breviceps papuanus; assembly: GCF_028583685.1. Lineage (NCBI taxonomy): Eukaryota > Metazoa > Chordata > Mammalia > Diprotodontia > Petauridae > Petaurus > Petaurus breviceps. The sequence goes on along the minus strand of NW_027185698.1, from coordinate 45,701,369 downwards.
TACCTGTTAATTTCTTGTTCTGTTGGAAGATCCCATGATTGGTTGAGACGAGATGCAGATAAATGCAAAACAGATTCCCTTAAGGAACTTAATAGTCTAATGGAGAGGAAGGATGGGAGAGAAAGGGACACAAATAATCATAAGGGAAAGTGAGATGACTGAAAAAGAGAGACCCAGGCACAGTGCTTTGGGATCTGCTTTGATCTCAATGAAATCAAAGAAGAAAAAGATCCTTATGTACAAAGATAGTTATAGTAGCTCTTTACAGAGTGGCAAAGAATTGAAAACTAGGAGGGGACTCCATCATTTGGGAAACGACTGGACAAATTATGATATATGAATATAAGGCAATACCAGTTTGCTATAAGAAACGAAGAAAGGGTTGGTTTCAGAGAAATCTAGGAAGACTTGTACGAACTGATGCAGAATGAATTGAACAGAACCAAGGGAGCAACTTATACAATAACAACATTGTAAAGACAAATAACTTTGAAAGACTTAGGAATGCTAATAAATTCAATGACCATCCATGACATCCAGACTCCATGTCTGATGATGAAGCATGCTACCCACCTCTTGAAATAAATGTGTATTCAATGATAAATGTTGGAGAAGATGTGGGAAAATTGGGACACAAATGCACTGTTGGTGGAGTTGTGAACTGATCCAACCATTCTGGAGAGCCATTTGGAACTATGCCCAAAGGGCAACCAAACTATGTGTAATAATAGCAATATTGCTATTAGGTCTGGATACCAAAGAGATCTTTAAAAAGGGAAAAGAACTTACATGCACAAAAATATTTATAACAGCCCTTTCCATGGTGGCAAAATATTGGAAACTGAGAGGATGCCCTCCATCAGAAAATAGCTAAACAAGTGGTGGATATGAATGTAATGGAATACTATTGTGCGATAAGAAATGATGAACATGAAGATTTCAGAAAAACCTGGAAAGACTCATACAAACTGATGCAAAGTGAAATGATCAGAACCAGGAAAACATTGTACACAGTATCAGCAACACTATGTGATGGTCAACTATGAATGACTCAGCTCTTCTCAGCAACACAATGATCCAAAACAAGTACAAAGTACTCGTGAAAGAAAATTCCATCCATATCAAAAATAAAGAAGTGATGGACTCTGAATACAGACTGAAGCATATTTTTTCACTTACTTCATTCTTTTGCATGATTTTTTTCTTTTGATCTGTTTCTTCTTTCACAACTCTAACTAATGTGGTAATATTTTTACATAATAGCATATGAACAAACTATATCAAACTGCCTCCCATTTTCAAAAGAGGGGAGGGAGGGAAGGAGGGAGAAAAATTTTAAAGTCAAAATCTTGTAAAAATGAAAGCTAAAAATTTTCTTGACATGTCATTGGGGGGGAAATAAAATACTATTATGCTTGAAAAAATATGGATTCAAGATGAAGAATGAGACATTTTCCAACATCAATAAAATGGGAATTTGTTTTGCTCGATTATGTTATCTTTTACAAGGTTTTCATGTTTCTTTTAAGTTGTGGAGGAAGAGAAAAATAAATACTTGTTAATTGCAAAATAAAATATTTGAATCTGAAAATAAAATCTCCACTGATAGGGAACTTATTACCTCCTAACAAATCCCATTCCATCACTTAGTAGAATCCTAAATAAAATGAAGATTAAAGATGAATGCCTGTCCTAGCTACTTCTAAATGATGTTGTAAGTTTAAAATGCTATAATGGATGCAAAAATAGTTTGAAAATTTTAAACTGTTCTCTAAATGTATGGTGTTGTTATTAAAAAGGAGATATACTTAGGACCCCTGTCTTATGAATCTCTAGGAATGAGTTGCCCCTCCAATGAATGATCGGAGCCATTAAACTTAATGAGAGTCAGCTTGGACTCTGGACCTCTTTTGTTCTGTGAACTGTCCTCAGATTTCAGCCTCACATCCTTGAGTTCTTCTTACTTGGATAGTCTCTTATTCTGCTCTCATGTTAATGGACTTTTAGAGTTGAAAAATACCTCAGAGATCAGTGGAACAACTCCTTCATTTTAGAGATGGGGAAACCAGGGCCAAGGCAGGAGAAGGAACCTGCCTGTGGTCACAAGTAAATAAAAGGGCTGGGATAAGACCCTCCAGATTCCAAGTGCTCTCCCGACTAAAGCAGACAACAGCCTAGAGACAGTTCCAAGAAATGAGCTATTATTGGACCATAAAATATTGAAACTGGATTGCCCAACCCTTTAATTTTCCAAAGGGGGAAACCAAGGCCTATTAAGGTGAAAGAACTTGCCCAGGGTCAAATAAGTAGTGTGAGGCATAGTGCCAGAGTTGAAAATGTCTCATGCATCCCAAAACATCAGCAAACTATCTTTCTGTTACACCCATAGATGGTGGCTAATTTTCCAGTTGTAGCTATCTTTCTATCAAGGAGACTCCTGTGTCAAGGTGGAGCTAGGAATCCCCACTGAGCACCACTCCTGGGCCCAAAGGAAACCTCTCTCCATGTCCTCTTCTGGGGAGAGCCCTTGGATTTTCTCATATGGACACAAATCAATTTTATCCCTAATTGGAAGTGGAGTTGTCCTTCTCTGTCTCCAATAATGTGTCCAAGCTAAAAATAGTCTCATTTCAGCCAACTCTTAAGCCCACCTTTAATTATCCTATTCATTCCGAATGACCCCATCCAATGTAAACCAAGCTGAGTCAGAATCGGGAAATCCTAGGAGCATAGATTTAAACTAGCAGGAAGGGACCTTAGAGGTGATCTGGGCCATTCCCTTCATTTTACAGAAAAAGAAAAGAGAAGCCTAGAGAATGTAAGTGACTTGTTCAATGTCACATAGGTAAATGGCAAAGCCAAAATTAAAGTTCAGATCCCCTGGCTAATTAATAATAATCACTAGCATTTATATAGCACTTTAAGGTTTGCAAAATGCTTTGAAAATAATATCTCATTTCATCCTCACAACCATCCCTAGAACATAGGTGCTATTATTATCCCTATTTTACAGATGAGGAAACTGAGGCAGACAGAAATTAAGTGACTTACCCTGGGTCACACAGGTATCAATACCGAAAAAAATCATTGATGATAGAATCAAAGAAGTACTGGGGCTAGGAATTGAGACTTGGTTTACCATTAATGTGCGAGACCAGGGCTTCATTTTACTCAAATGCAAAATGTATGATTTAACTAGGTAATCTCTGACATTCATTCTATGTTCCCTTATTTTCAAAGGACCTGTTCTATGTTCTAAGGGTCTTTCTAACTCTAACATTTCCTATTCTCTGTTCTAAAGTCCTTCCCAGCTCTGACCTTTTATGTTCTGTATTCTAAGGTTCCTTATAGTTCTGACATTCTACATTCTAAAGTCCTTTCCAGTTCTCACCTTCAATGTTCTGTGTTCTAAGGTCCCCTCCAGTTCTGATGTTCTATGATCTAAAGACCTTTCCAATTCTGACTTGGTTTACCCTGTGTTCCAAGGGCCCTTCCATCTTGGGCTTTATGTGACACTCTGTGGTCCTAATACTCCTGGACTCTGTGACAGTAGGTGCCAAAAAGGAAGGTGTTCAGTGTCCCAGAAGTTGCCTTTTGTCCATAAAAGTGTGTCAGCTCCATAAACATGCTGGGGAGAAGAATAGGCCTGTCTGTAAAAAATATTCTTCTCTGTAAAACACACGCGCGCGCACACACACACACACACACACACACACACACACACACACACACACACACACACACCATCAAATTATGTCCTAGAGGTACAGACCAGGACCATTCAAAGGGACTTCCTTGATTTTTTCCCATATGAATGGACTTTGAAAACAGAAAACATGGCCCCTGGCACTCCATGGCTACCTTAAAATATTAGCACACATTTCTATGCAGCATTCACACATCATTTTCCTCAAAAAAAAAATCCTTTAATGTAAGCAGGATAAAGATTATTATATCTACTTTACAGACACGGAAACTGAGGCTCAGACGTTGAGTGGCTCACCCAGTCACATAGCTAGTGAGTGTTGAAGCCTGTCTTTGAATTCCATAACATGTTTCCATTGCTGGACGTACTGGGGACTTGTGGGCACAGTCAGTGTCTTCAATCTTTGATCAACTGTGACTGTTGGCTGACATTCATTCTTTAGTCAATTATTCAACAAACACTTATTAGACACTTCTCCTGCTGGATTCTGGGCCCTGTCCTCCATGCTGGGTACACAGAGATGATTAACAAGAAAGCTTCTGCCCTCAAAGGGTTTCCAGTCTACAGGGAAGAGGAGGGAGACGTGCCATATACACAAGCTGGATGAAAACTCGAAGGGGCCATTGGCAGGAGACAGCCAGACAAAGCACTCTCCTAGGAAAATGTGTGGAAGGAGACACAATACCTTTTCTCATTATTTCTTTTGAGAGCAAACTTGGAAAGAGAAGGAAGGGGAGGACAATCACAGAGGAAGGTCTACGGTCCATAGAGAAGATACTTAGCGGCCACAGAAAGTCTAGGTCAAGCCTCCAATCTTCCATGAGCCCCCACCCTCACCTGTGCCCAGCTGCATATCCCACCTTCTCCAGGAAGCCTTTCTCCATCCCCCTTAATTCTGCTGCCTCCCCTCTGTTGATTATTTCCAATTTATCCTGTATAAACCATGTCCATACACAGATGTTGTCTCCCCATCAGACTCCTTAAGAGTACGGACTGCCTTTTGCTTTTTTTTTTTTTGTATCCTCAGAATTTAGCACAATGCCTGGCCTGTAGCACATGCTTTAATAAGTATTTACTGATGGACTGACTGACTAATCTGCCTATAGGAATTTTACAGTCTGTAGTTGATGGAAAAGAAATAAACTTGGACCAAGACCACAAACTAGAAGAAACAAAGGGGGAGCAGCAAGCCTAAATTCACCAATGAAAGGAATTTAATCCAATCAAGTCCTACAAACATTTATTCAGCACCTAATATATGCAAGGCCCAAAGTTAGGCCCCGGGGCTACAAAGATAAAATGAAAAAGAGTCCCTATTCTCAAGTAACTTACTTTCTAATGGGAGAATACAACATGGGGAGAAAAAAAGCATTTACTTGATCATGGCAGGAAAACTCAAATGCTAACGACTAAGGGGATCAGGAAAGGCTTCCTGTAAAGACTGGGGAGGAGGGGGCACATAAGGTGGGCCTTGAAGGCAGCTAGGGATTCTGAAGAGGCCAGGGTAAGGAGACTCTACATGCCAGTAATAGGGGGCAGCCTTTGAAAAGATGGGAAATGAAATGCTGTAGCAGCAAGCACCCCAAGCTTCCTCAGGGTTTGCAGCTACCACAGGTTCTTGGATCTGCTTTGTTAAAGGAAAGCAACTCAAAATGGGTTAACAAGCTTACTTTAATCAGTCAGACATATATCATTTACCTAGTTCAGGGGAAAGAGGTCAGCACCCTGAACCTCAAAGTATACAGGCATAATTATCAAGACAGAAACATCAAGTAGACAGATTTCCAAACTGTCCAACCATTACATCCATACCCAGTCAACATCTGGGTTTCCACATTCTGGGTTTTTTAAAGCCGGGGGACTCTCAACAACGGCTTCCCAGAATTCAGATCAAATCACAGAACACTTCTCAAAGTGAGTCCCAAAACAAAGCTACACATCAGGGCTTATATAGCCTTCTCCTGGCTCAGAGAATGTAACAACCTTTTGGACCCACTGGCCAATCAAAAAGTATCTACTGAAAAACAAGCCTCCCCCACCCCAGGCTTCAGGTGCACATTAGCCTAGGGGCAGGGAAGATCTTTAAATTTGCATTTCCATTACAAATGCCAAGTTCTGGGGAGGGAAAGTAGGCCAGCTTGGTTCTAATATAAATTTTTGAAGGGGAGTAATGTCCCCAAATCCTAGATAAATAAGCTGGAGTCAGTTGTGAAGGTTTTGGGTTTGTTTTTTTTTAAAAGCTCAGCATTGGCGTTAATATTTGATCCTGGAGATAATGGGAAGACAAGATTCATATCATTCAAACTCACAGAAAGTTAACTGATAGTTCCAATGCCCTTTCCTTCTAAAAGGCTTCTCTGTTCCTCTCAAGACAAAGTGATCTTTTCCCCCAAATCCTCAAAGAGCTCTTTACTTTTCCTTTCATTCCCTTATAGGATTATAAGGTCCTGGGCCCTTAGATACCATCCAGTCCAGGGGTGGGGAACTTGTGGTCTGGTGGTCACATGTGTTCTTCTAGGTCCTCAAGTGTGGCCCTTTGACTGAATCCAAACTTCACAAATAGTTTGAATTCAGTCAAAAGGCTGCACTTGAGGGCCTAGAGGGCCACATGTGGCCTCAGGGCCACAGGCTCCCCACTCCAGATCAAGCCCAATTTCTTCAAGCTATGCATAAGGAAACCGGGACCCAGAGAAAACAGTAATCTGCTCAAAGTTACACAGTTAACTTTGAACTTGAACCGGGGCCTGCTCACTTCAGATCCTGTGCTCTTCTTTCCACAGTTCCACACTTATGCCCAGGCTAGATTATGAACCCCAAGAGGAAAGGATCATGTCTTATCTAGGCTTGTCTCTCCCATAATTCTGAGAACAAGGTTTTACCCATTAAGTCTATAATTATTATTAATGGAATTGGATCTAAGGCAATGGGTGGTGCAGCCTAAACTGAGTATGTCAAGTAGTAGAGGTTTTGAGAGTTGAGAGGGCAGAGAAGCACAGTGGGCTGGAGCTGAGGGGCCTGTGGGTAAGCACTCCCCCAAGCCCCTCAAGCCCTCCCACAGCAGTTCACCCTGTGAAAAGCCTTAGCCTGGTGAAGTGAGACATGCGCTCAGTCACAAGACCCACATGGAGCCCCAGCCTCCCAATTCACTAGCTGTGAGACCTTGAGTGAGTCCCATACCCTCTCTGAGCTGGAGTTTCCTCATTTGTAAAATGAACAGGCTAGATTAGCACCCTCTGGCTCTGTCAGTCTATGATTTCTGTGACTAGCCTTCAGGAGACCAGAGACATCCCAACAGGAGTGTTCACCTGGATGGGAACTTGATAGGAGCCTCAGAGAGAGAACGGATGCCAGCAGCTTCCAGTGGAATGTCCCAGGAATTCATGGCCCTGTGCTCTTTCCCATTTCTGTCAATGCCTGGACAAAGGGTTTATCAAATTTGCAGATGACGTGAAGGTCAAAGAGATTTCCAGCTAATCTGATGACAGTGTCAGGATACAAAAAGATCTTGACAAACACTAAGTTGAATCCAAGGAAGTGATAGTAAATGATCCCTGCACTTTTAATTCAATTCAACTAATATTTATCAGGTGCCTTCTATGTGCAAAAAGGGCAGCTAGATGCTGTAATGGAGAGAGTGCAGGCGGGGCCTAGAGTTAGGAAGACCTGAGTTCAAATCCAGCCTCAAACACTTACTAGCAGTGTGACCCTGGGCAAGTCATTTAATCCTGCTTGCCTTGCTTTCCTCATCTGTAAAAGGAGCTGGAGAATGAAATGGCAAACCACTCCAGTGTCTTTGCTAAGAAGACCCCAAATGGGTCCCAAAGAGGCAGACACAAGTGAAATGACTGAATGGCTATGTGCAAAGGTACTAGGTTTGTAAAGACAGCTTCACAAATATGGGCTAGAAGGTACACAGGAGGATGACAGCTGTCACCACACAAGAGATGGAGGGGTGGGGACTGGAAGTGGTTTTGGTGGGCTACAAGCTCACTGGGAGTCAGCAGGGCAATATGGCAGCCACGTCATCAGGACTAGAATCTATAAACCCTAAAATGCTACATGACAGTGAGGTGTGACTTGAGGGCAGGAGGGGTGGCCTCTGTGATCTCTTTGGTGTAGAGGGTTCCCAGTCAGGAAACTCCTTAAAATGGAGTTCAGCCCCTACTGGGTAACTTCTAGTCTTAGCAGGCTATCTGGAGGCAGTCACTGAGCAATTAACTGAAGGACACAGCCAATCAATGTCAGAGGGAGGGCTTGAACCCAGGAGGTCTTGACTCTGAGACCAGCTCTCAGAACACTGGCCTAATTGAGTTATGTCCATCATTATTCCTATTAAAAAAATCTAATGTGGAAAAACAACCCTAATACAAACTTTTCAATTTTGATAGGCATATCAGATCCATGATGTTTATGATAAGATAGAGGGCCAGCCTTGGAGTCAGGATGAGCTCAGTTCAAGTCCTGACTTGGATACAGACTAGCTGAATGACCTCTCGATGCCCCAGTGAGCTAAGACTATTAACTGCAGGCATGTTGCCCATCAGTTTGGGTGGATGGAGTTTACACACTGAGATATCTCTACAACCAAAAAAATAATAGGCCTGGGTCAAGAGAATGCAAGTTTATATTTCAATATTTAAAGGACCTATGATTTCATCAATATGGGAGTCCTCCCTGCTATTGATAGGAATCGGGACTTCTCTGCATCTTAATAGATAATCACAGGTTCACAGAGAATGAATCACAGTGTCCATTCTAGATCTAGGAAAGACCTCAGAGGTCATCTAGTCCAGCCTCTTTATTTTGTAAAGGGAAACTGAGAGCCAGGTAAAATAAATGACTTATCCAAGGTCACATAGGTAGCCAGTGTCAGAGGCAGGATTTGAACCCTGGTCCCTTAACTCCAGAACCAGTGAGTACTCTTTCTACTGTACCATAGTGGCACTTTAAACATTGAAAGTTACTGTAAGTTGGGGCGGCTGGGTGGCACAGTAAATAAAGCACCAGCCCTGGAGTCAGGAGGACCTGAGTTCAAATCCAGCCTCAGACATTTAACATTTACCAGCTGTGTGACCTTGGGCAAGTCACTTAACCCCAATTGCTCTGCCTTCCCCCCTCCAAAAAGCAAAAAAAAGAAGAAAGAAAGAAAGAAAGAAAGGTACTGTAAGTTGCCCATGTCTAACTGGGTAATTGGTTTCTCCAAACTCAGCTTAACTATCCCTCAGATGACAGACAGATAATTGCCTGTCTTCAGGGTCATCATTAAAGCCAGCATGTGCATACCACTGGTCCAGCCTCCAAGAGCCCAGGCCCATCTCCAGACCAGTGCTGATGAAGGAATGCAACATGAGGCTACTTTACTAGAAGCCTGGTGTCCAGAACAAGGGAAGTGACCCTCTCAATTCCAGCCCCTCACCCCAGTCAGGCCAGACCTCAGTTGGCTATTGTGTCCAGTTGGGGGGGGGGGGAGGGGGAGAACGACATCTTTTAGGCAGGATACCAACAGCTGGGACACAGCCAAAGGATGGTGACCAGGTGGGGAGTGATGCTCAGGTCATATGAGGACCAGATGAAAAATCTGGAGATATTTAGCCTGAAAAAAGACTTTGGGAGAGAGGGAACTGGGAGGAAGGGCAGAAGGTCAGAATCATCGTCTTTAAATCACTGAGGAATTGTGATGTAGGAAAAGGATTTAGATTCCTGTAAGGACTAGGGAGCAGGGGGACATAAGGGGAGACTTGAAGGCACAGGGTTAATGGGGGGGGGAGTTACAAGAAAACAAATTCTACCTCTGAAGAAAGAAGAATTTCTGAACTATTAGAGTTATCTCAAAGTGAAATGGGCTGTTTTGGAAGGTAGTGATCTCCCCATCACTGGGAGCCTCTAAGAGGAGACTGAATGATCCCCTGATGTAGGTGGTGTATAGAATGGATTCCTGCTCAGTTACAGATTAGATCAAATGACCTCCAAGGCCCTTTGAGTTCTAGGGATCTAAGGTGTAAAAAGTGGATAGCCCTGCCAGCCACAAAATAATATCCAATTGAATGACAGGAATGTTCTTTTGAGGTCTCCTTTTCCTCCTTCCTCAGATGTTAAAAGGTTTCCTGAGACATGAGGCAATTGAACTCCCTTGACAGGGTGGGTCATCTGGGGAGAATTTCTGGAATGAAAAGGAAATATCTTTCCGGAGATCAAAGGCTATAGCCAAGTGTCTCTCCAGGCCAGCACCATGGAAAGCAATCTTCTTTTCCCTGAGACTGTGAGGGGAGCTTGTGTCTCACACTGCTCCCTGTGACAAGGCAGGAGGCTTGGAGCTGATCAGAACTGAGACAGAGTTTTGACTTAAGGTTGTGTGATTAATTCCCAAAGAAGTTTGGTCTGCCAAACTCTGAGGAACTGACAGAGGAACATGGATTCCCTGAAAGTACAACCACTGGTTCTGAGATTGAGATACCACTAAGTCCAACCATGTCCTTTACAGATGAGGAAACTGAGGCTCATATAGGACAAGTAATCTGCCCAAGGACACACAATAAAGAGCAGCCTTCAAGCTCAAGCTCTCAGACTCCTCCAAATCCCATTGTTTGGTTTGGTTTGGTTTGGTTTGGTTTTCTCACTATACCAAGGAGATTTCATCCCTCACATTGCTTTTAGAGTTTTCAAAGCATATTTCAGAAAGACATCTTGTGAGAAAGGAAATGCAGATATTATGATCTCCATTTTACAGATGGGGAAACTGAGGCCTAGGAAGGTGAAATGACATGAGTGTGGGCCCACAGCTAGGACATGTCAGAGCAAGGATGTAAACCTAGGCCTCCAACACTCTTTCCACCATTGGAGAGTCAATATGGTAAAGGGGAAAAGATGCTGGGAAAGTCTTTTAAATTCTCCTAGCCTCCATTTCCTCATCAAGTAAAGTCAACTAGTATTTTTAAGTATCTTCTATGTGCTAAGCTCTGGGGATACAAAGAAAAGAGGGGGAACCCCTCTGCCCTCAAGGAGTTCCCAATCTAATGGGGTAGACGACATGCAACCTCCACGTATAGACAAGAGGCAGACAGAATGAATTGGAAGTAGTCTCAGAGGGAAGGTGAAAATATGGGTCAGAAAAGGCTTTTTGTAGAGGGTGAGATCTTAGCTAAGAAGTAAAGAAAGCTTGGGAAGCCAGGAGCAGAGGTGGGGAGGAAAAGTATTCCAGGTATGGGAACAGCTAGTGAAGATGAGAGTGGGAGGGAAGGAAGGAAGGAAAGAAGGAAGGGAGGGAGGGAAGAGAGGAAAGGGTGACTGGGAGAATGATTGTGACTTCAACAGTAATAGGGAAGCTCCAAAGGGAGTAGGGTTTGGGTGAAAATGCAGTTAAGTTCAGTTTTTGGACATTGAATTTAAGATGTCTATGGGACATCCAATTCAAGATGACCAATAGGTAATTGGAGATTTAAAATGGCGGAAGAGAGGTTTTGGCTAGATAAATGATCTGAGAATCATCCCCATAGAGAGATCATTGAACTCATGGGAGCTGATGAAGTCACCAAGAGAAACAGATATGACAGACATATCAGAATAGATAGAAATAGATAACTGATTGCTTTTCATGGATGCTATAGAGGGGATTCCTGTATAGACTGACCTTGATGCCCCCTGAGGTGCCTTCTAACCCTGAGTATTTGTAATTCTAATTGGAAAGGAAAGAGGATGGAGGTGAGGGTGTGGTGAGGTAGAAAGAGGACCACACTTGATTAATCAGAGGCCCTGGATTCACAGCCCTACTGCCTACTCACCTGTGTGACCTTGGGCAGGTCATTTGGCCTCTGTCATCTGTAAAAATGAGAAGGTAGACTCAAACAACCTTGGGAGTCCCTTCTAGCTCCACAGGGACAATTCTCTTACTGTATTCCCCCCAAGACTCCTTCTGACTGAGATGCTATGTTGCGTACTGACCTTCCTCTCCACATCCCCCTCTAGGCAGGCTCCAAGAAATGGGCCCTGACCATGACGTTGCTGCCCTCCTGGACTCTGGAGCAGAGCCGAGGTTGACCTTGTAGATCCTGACTCTGAGCTGCCTGTCTGCTCGGGCCTGGCTGACTGTAGCCCAGGAAGATAACATGCCTTTGAGGCTGTTCTCAGACTAATTCCGGCTAATGTCATGCATGACGAGTTAACCTCGATTTGATCTGTCCTTTAGAGATTTATCCATCAATAAAGGCATTATTACCCCTCTGATGATAGTTAGTATCATTTATGGGAATTGTCTATTGATGGACACACTTAGAGGAGGATGTTTATGTGCTGAACAATCACAAAGCTTACTTCTCCAATAATCATGGGATCAATTTCAGGGGGATAATCCAGTAGAAGGACTTTTTTTTTAAAGATGGTGTCCTCCCTCTAAAATGCCCTCAACAGCTGATCCTTGCACCAAACTTCTCAGCCTTTCTTGATTGCTATGGGAACTCACGAGTGCCAGAGGTCAATTAGGACCGGCATGCACAGGGCAAGCTTCCTGGAGGAAGTGGGGTCTGGGCTACTCTATCTACAAGGAGACTGGGATGAGGAGTTTTCCTTCATTAGTTCCCCTGCTAAAGCACTAATTTCCCTTGACTATGCCCTTTAAAGTCAGGGACTATGTTTTAGTCACCTTTGCAACTACTCCAACATCAAGTTATAGACTTTACCCAATACACAACAGAGGCATAATAAATTTTTGTTAAATTGAATTTGTTTCATCCAACAATAGTTTAATTGAACACACATTTGTTAGGACTTTATTATGTGCAAGGGACTGTATTCAGGGCTGGGGGTGTTGAGGTCAAAACACCACAAAGCCTGCCCTCAAGGAGTTTTCAATCTAGCTCACAATGTTCAGTATGTGAAGGACACCCACAGAAGAATGAAGTCCATCCTGTCTTCTTTCAGCTACAAAGGAATCAGAGAAATGCCACGCTGGTTGGGGCCACTTAGCTGTGATTTCTAGAGAGTTTCAAGTATCCTTCACATCAGAGTAGGACCACCTTCACACTTACAGCCATTCAGGGTAGCCTGAGAAGAAATCTTAGATAGAATTTTGTAAATCTCCTCATCAATGTAGATCTGGGTTCTGTGAGGTAATGTTGACCTGGGAAATGGTGGTGAGGAAATGTCTTGACATATTAGGGATTTAAGGACTGGCAAGGACTTTACTCCCATGCCTCATTTTATACCTAAGGAAATGAAGAGCAAGAATAGTAAAATTATTTGCCCAAGGTCACACAGGCAGTAAGATTTTAACCAAGAGCCACTGAATGAAAATCTAGTACGCCTTTTGTCCATTGTACCAGATGCATCTGAGCCATGGTCTACTTTGGTGAGGAGAGCACAGGATTTGGAGTCTGTAGCTTGCAAGCCCAACTCCATTGTACACTATCTATGTGATCATGGGCAAGAAATCCAGCACTCTATATCATGGAAGGCAGTGTGGCATAATAGACTGAACTGACCTTCAGAGCCAGGGAGATCTGGATTCAATTTCTTCCTCTAACACTTACCGTCTACATGATTCTAAGCAAACCGCTTCCCCTCTTACTGCTCTAGACAACTCTCTATGACGATGTTTCAGAGAAGGTAGTAACTTGCATTGGTAGAGGGAATTTCCTCACCTGGGAGTTTCTTATACCAATGAAAGCTCAGGGGTCAGTCCTATTCTTATTATTATTCTATCTTTGTGGCCTTGAACACTGTCAAATGTCAATGTTTATGGGAAAATGGGAACAAGGAAGGGAACAAAGAAGGAAAAGAAGAAGGCATCCCTCCATGGCAGATCTCTACACAACACTACTGAATGAACAGAGAGAAAAGGGTGGTGGCGTGAATAAGCTTTCACAACCCTGCTCTGGATAGAGATAGGGCAGGGATTAACCATGTATCTTACATGGGACCAAAAGAAAGAAGGTATCATGCCCAAGGTCCCACATGGAGTCAGGAGCGGAACCAGGACTCAAATCCTGACTCTTACCCTGGATTCAAAGTCAAAGAACCTGGGTTTGAATCTTGGCTCTCATTATTGGCTATGGAACAAGAATGTTAGCCACTTGAAGGCAGGAACTGGCATTTTTGTTTTGTCTTTGTATTTCCGGTGCCTAACACAATGGTTTACATATAGTTGGTGTTTAATAAATGCTTATTGAATGAAGCCGTCAATCATTGTTTTGATCTTGGGCAAGATCCTTCCTCTCTCTGGGCCTCAGCTTGACAGTAAGATGATAGGGTGTGGCTAGATGACTTCTAAGAACATTTCAAGCTCTAAATCCTATGACATCCTATGACCCCCTGACCCTAAAAAAGCCACATAACTACTCCAAACCTCTATTCCCAACCCTATAAAATGGGGATGATCTGTGCTGGGAAGAAAATGCTTTGTCAGCTTTAAAGTGCTATGGAAATAAAGCCATTATCATTACTGCCATAGCTGTTATTTTTGGGTCTCTCTTTGGAAAGACCCTAGTCCCTGGGGCACTCTGTCCAGGAGCTTGTTCCAGCAATGCTCAGGTAAGGCATCCACTGTCCCCAGGCCAGATGATCTCCTTCAGACCTCAAATGCTCTAATGTCTGACCCTTCCGGGGACCCTTCAAAGTCAAGAGCTATCATCTAACAGTCCTATGTAAAGCCTCTGAAAAGGCTGAAATGTTTGAGCCCCATTTTTAAAGCTAGAAACTGGTCATTGGATCTGTTAAGGATGGAAGGATGGAAGGATCCTAGGAGATCATTGGTTTCAACCTCCTCATTTTCCAGAAGGGGAAATAGGGGTGCAGAATGGTAACATGATTTACCCAATGTTGCCAGACAAGAGGCAGGAATCTGAAGCAGGATTTGAATCCAGGCCCTCTGACTCCAAAGACTTTGATCATTCCATGATCCTGTTATGTAGATACCCAAAGATGCCCTCCTTCCTGAGGATGTTGCCCTCCTCACTCACAGGTTCTCTCTGCTGACGTTGCAGGCTTTCTCATTTCTACATTTTACTAGATGATTAGACAAAAATAAGCCTGGTGATTTCTAGGTCTCTGGGTTCCATAAAATCTCCCTACTCTCCCTGGAAATTGTTCTCCGAGTGGACGTCCTTAGGAGAACTGAAGGCTTAAACCAGGGTGCATTAAACAAATGAATTAAGTACCTATTATGTGCAAAGCATCATGTCTTTTCCTGGAGAAGAGAAAACACTCATCTGAGGCACAATTCCTACTCTCATGGACTTCACAGTCTAGGATGGGAAAAGATACAAATGTGGATAACTACAATATAAATTAAAATTTTCTAAGTGTTCAAGAGAGCAAAGCATCAACCTTCCTGGGCCCTGATGTTCTCATCCGTAAAATGGAGGTGATAACCCCATTGCTGCCTTCCTCATGGGGCAGTTGGAGAGAACAAATGAAAGAGTATGAAGGCACTTTAAGATGCAATGTCAGCTAATAAACACAGTGCATGGAGCATGGTAGAATGGAATCAGGAAGACCTGAGTTCAAATCCTGCCGCAGACTCTTAGTAACTGTGTGACTCTGGGCAAGTCACTTAACTTCTATATGCATTGGTTTCCTAAAATGGGAGTAATAATAGCACCTATTTCCCTGGGTGGCTGTGAGGGTCACATGAGGGTCATATGTCAAGCCCTTTATGGGGCATCTCAGTGGTATAGAGGATAGAGTGCTGGGGCTGGAGTGGGGAAGATCTGAGTTCAAATGCGGCCTCAGACACTTATTCGCTACGTGACCCTAGGCAAGTCACTTAACCCCTATTTGCCTCAATTCCTTATCTGTAAAATGGGGACACACTGGAGAAGGAATTTGCAAACCAATCCAGTATCTTTGTCAAGAAAACCCCATGGGCTTGGTCATGAAGAGCTGAACACACAAAGGGCTTTGCAAATCTTGACACACTATAAATGCTCAATGTTCAAATCTCATAGAAGTGGGAGGGATTGTTTTTCTGAGATAAAAAGAGGCGCCTGCATCATCAGCCCCTGAAAGAAAAGCTCTTTTCTCTTGGCACCTTCACGGTGGGACAGGAGGGTCCCTTCTTGAGCTCCATTCAGGAAAGCCCCCCATGCCACACTGCTTAAAGGTGACCAGGACAGTCCTTACCCCCATAATTTACAATTGCCCCCCCTCCATGCCAACCTCCATCATCTCACTGCAGTGGGCGGGGGGGGGGGAGCTGCTGCAGTGCAAGTCCTGAAAGGCAATGCCAATGGAGGACAGACTCTGCCAGGCTAACAGAAAGCGTGGCTATTGTCCCAGAGCCAGCCTCAGGGCAAGAAGATTCCTCACCAGTCAACCAACAAGCATTTATTAAGCATTTACTGTATGCTAAGGACTGGACATGCAAAAAAGGCAAAGAGTGTACCTTTTAACACACAAGACAACGGGTATGCATAGCACAAGTAAATAAATAGTAACCTTAGGGGTGGAGATTCTTAGCCTCAGCAACTCATGATAACTGTCTCATGAGGCCTAGAGGGTCTACACATTGTGCCAAGGGATATACAACAGTAACAGCTCCCATCCCTACTAGGACTTATGGTTTACATAGAGTTTTTCTCATAACTAACCTGTGAATCAGGGAGTAAAAGTAATATTATCTCCATTTTACAGGTGTCAGACTAAGGCAAGAGAGGGGAAGTGGCTTAACCAGGATCCAATAATAAATAATCATCAGGTTTCAAACCAAGGTTGTCTCCTTCCAAGCACAATCCCACTACACCTGCTGCCTTTGAAATCACAAGTCCTGGACATACTGAGGAAAGGAAGACAAAAAACCTTTAGTGCTTATTCTGCAGGGAAACATAACCCCTAAAGGAATGCTTTTTAACTGGATACCAGCGAGTTTCTATAGCCTGTGTCCTCCTCCTCCCCTGTCTCCACCCTGGAACATGTGCTCTGTGTTCCTGCCAGGCTAGCCTTCTTACTATGTCCAACCCCCAAGCCTTGCCTTTGCTCAAGCCATTCCCCCTACCCCTTTCAACTTGATACAAATTCTATACCTTCAGCCAGGAATGGCTCAAGTCCCTCTTCCTCCAGGAAGCCCCTTTTACTACTCCAAATCATACCGATCTCTCCTTTCCCAGAATTCCATTGCACATGATTTGAACCTTGGTTCTATTACCTAGGTTATTGTTCCCTGGTTACAGCTCAGCCTGGAGCTGGAAACACAGCTCAGAGGGGCCAGGTCCAGGGCCCTCTGAAGCTGGGGTTGGGGCTGGAGTTGCTCATGGGGATGCAGCCTTGGAGATGGGAGCCTTGGTCAGCCGTGACATTCACCTCCAACTGCTGGAGAAGGGACTGAGACATCCACAGCCACGCTTTGTATTCTGTGACTATTGGAGAGCTTAGTTCTCTCTGAAGCTAAACTAGGGAGCTGAACATAGCTGTTTCCTTCTATTAATCCATTCTCCTGCAATTTCCTTCCATTGGGGTTGACTGGGGTGTGTGGAGTCAGCAAACAGGCTAAAGGATGAGAGGCTTCAGACAGAACTCACAGAAAAAGGGGACCAGGGAGTCAGGTCATGGAGTCTCTGAAAGAGATTACCTGTGTGACCCTGGGCAAGTCATTAACCTTTCTGGGCCTCAGTTTCTTCATATGTAAATGGGAGTGGACCCAATGTCCTTTAAGGTCCCTCCCAGTTCTAAATTTATGATATTTTGACCAGACAGGGAATCAGGAGCCTGGGGGTCCTTGGGTAAATCACTTACCTCCCTTGGCCTTAACTTCCTCATCTGCATAATGGAAATAATCCTCCCCCTCCCTCTACCATGCACCACCCATCAGTGTTATAAGGGTAAAATCAATCAAATATAATGTATTCATTGAATGCCTACTGTATGCTGACTCTGTCAGACACTGTAGGAGACCCTCCCTCCCAAAATGAAATTGGGCTATAATAATGTATGTAAGCTTTAAGAAGTTACATTCCAACAAATAAATGTCAGTACATGGCAGGTGATGAAGAAAATGTTGCTTAATTCTAACATTATTATTACACAGGAAAACACAAAACCTTCCTGGTGGTTATGAGCACTATCTTATGGAATTCTTGGACTTAAAGCTAAAAGGCATCTTAGAAATAATTTGGTCCAATTTCCTCATTTTACAGGTAGAGAAACTGAGGCCCTAGGAGATCACATACTTTGGCCTTAGTTCGTCTCTGCATCACCTGTGCTAAGCATGGTTCTTGCACACTACAGGGGCCCATTCTGAAGTTCAAGAGCATCGCTGCAGAAAATTCCAATGAGAGTCAAACCAAAGTGATAGACTGGGGATAGAGCTCTTTGCACATAGTAGGTTCTTAACCAGTAATTTACTAAGTAACTAGACCACATTCTTAAAATGCTTCACAATATGGGGCAAGGGCCAAGCCTCTGTTTGTACCCCGCAGAGCCTAGCCTGGTTATCACAGTAGCTGCTTAATAAATGTTGAGTGGAATGCATACAATGTAGAGAAAGTGCTGTCATTGGGTTTGGAATCAACAGTCCTGTGTTCGGTTCCTAGCTCTGCCTTGGACAGGCCCCTTCCCCTCTCTGGGCCTCAGTTTCCCTCTATAAAAAATGAAGGGTTTGAATGAAATGAGCCCTAAGGTTCCTTTCCAGTTCTAAAACCCAAGGACCCTAGCTAACATTGCCCCAGCCACAATGCTGAAAACCAGGGTTGTTGAGTGAACTTTGGTGCCCCCATGTGGCCATGATGAGAATGGCAGAATTCTTAGCTGCTCAATCTTGCTGGAGCTGTTTGCCTAAGGAAGTTCTGAAGGGGCAGAAAGAGGCCTGTGGTCTCTAGCAAACAGCACAGAGTGTGGCTGCCCCCTTGTGGCAGATTGGGGTCTGCACAAGTCATGCTGTTCTTGGGTTCACAGTCCCAGGTTTTTAAAGTAATCTCTGGCTGCATGTGAGCCTGGAGAAACTTTGGTGGGAAGTGGGTGAGGTGAGATGGGAAAGGCAAGTCAACTCCTACTATGTTCCTTCCCCTCCCTCTCTATCTCATAAAGCTAGAACTAGAAAGGGCCGAAGACCCTTCTTAGCATGTCAGAGTAAGAGGGAACTTTGGGTCATAAAACAAAACAAGGGGTCCAGGGAGACCTCAGAGGCCATCAAGTCCAACTCTCACTTCACAAGTGAGGAAACTGAGGCCCAGAGAGGCTCTGCGGACGCACACACAGCAACACTCCTTCCCAATAATTAAGGAGCAGATTCCCACCTGTAGCTAGTATTAGCTAAAGAGCCTGGGGAATCTTCTGGCCAAAAAGGTCAGCTTCCCATGGGAGTACCCCAGCCCAGCAGGATGGGAAGCAAGGACAGGATGTAGCTGATAGGATCTTGAAAATGGAGGGCAGAATGCATGGGAAGCAGTATAAGGAAATCCTGAATTTGGAGCCTAGAGCCTTGGGCTTATATCCCTGACCTGCCACTATCTAGTTGGGTGACCTTGGGCAATGCTCAGACCCTCAGTTTTTTCAACTATTAGATGGGGACAACAATATAAATTTGCAAGTCCTTTGTCTGAAAAATGATTACATTAGCTCTGCTTAGCCCCGGGGGACAGAATGAGGAAAGAGGCAGAACTAAATGCAGGTTCTGTGAAAGAAGAAGCAACAGCTTCCAAAACAGTAAAAGTTGTCCCAAAGTGGAAGGAAAGAAGGTAGCGGGCTCTCCACAGCCTTAAGGAAGCCTCTGAGTGAAAGTAGCCATCTGACAAGAGCTGGTATTCGAGGGAGGAAGAAACTCTTGGGGATACAAATGGGAGCCTCCAAGGCGATTTCTTTCCCAGAAGAATGGAATGAATGAGTGGAAGCCCAGAGTTCAAAATGAGAAAGGTGGCCATCCCACTGTCCCCTGCCCTGGCCAGATCATGTCTAGAGTACTGTATTGACTCTTGGGCACCCTATCTTAAGGAAGACATAGATACCTATGCAAAGTTTTAAGTCTTATGCCATTGGAGAATCAGTTGAAGGAAATGGGGATGTTCACCTCAGAGAAGAGAAGACTCACACAGGCCATGATGGCTGTCTCTAAATGTCTAAGGGACTGTCACATGGAAGAAAGATTGGACTTGGCAGAATCACCGAATTTATCATTGGGAGGGTCCTCAGTGGCTTAGGAACCCCAACCTCTGAAGAAAGCCCCACTCAAATATGTCCAACGAGCCAACTGCTCCCCATTCTGCCCTCTGGGACCAGACAGAAGTATCTAGTCCTCATTCCCTCCACTTGAATACTGATGAGAGCCTTTCAATTATTTGAAGTCGGCTCTTTTATCTTCCCCAGGTCTTATCTTCTCCAGGCTAAACTCTAGTTCTTTCAGCTGGCTTTTATGCGACATGGACGTCTGGCCCTTCACCCTCTTGCCTCCTCTGGACACTCTCCAGCTGAGATACGTTTTAATAGACTGAATGCAACACTCTAGCTGTGGTTTGACCAGGTCAGAAAACAGCAGCACTCTCATCACTCTACTTCTGAAAGCTATGCCCCTCATGAGCAGCTAGGTGGCACAGTAGACAGAGTGCTGGGCCTGGAAGACTCATCTCCCAGAGTTCAAATCTGATCTTGGACACTTAGTAGCCATGTGACCCTGAGCAAGTCACTTAACCCTGTTTGCTTCAGTTTCTTCATCTGTAAAATATGCTGGAGAAAGAAATGGCAAATCACTCAAGGATCTTTGTCAAAAAGGAAAAAAAAACAAACAGGGCGATGAAGAGTCAGATGCAACTGAAAACAACAAAAACATGCCCTTCTTAAAGCAATCCAAGATCACATTGGCTTTTCTGGCTGCTACATCCCACTGCTGTCTCATGTTAAGCTTGCAATTCACTAAAACCCCCAGATCATTTTCAGACAAAGGCTTGTCTAACCATGCCTCCCCGTCTTGGACTTACAAAGTTGACTTTTTGAAACCAAGAGGAAAACTTTGCATTCACACCTATTTGGATTTCATCTGGTTTAATTCAGCTCAATGCTTCAGCCTAGGCTGAATTATTTTTTTTTCCAGCTTAGTCCCAGAGGACAGAGCCACAAGCAATAAGCAGAAGCCACAAAGATGCAGATTTCCACCCCTCAGCTATGAAGTTTGGGATTTTAAACATGGACCAGTCCCAGTCACCTACATGCAGTGCATCTGGTACTAGGAATTCTGGGAATACTGTGCCTTACAGGGCAGAGTAACATTAAAAATAACTTTTATTTTGTTTTTATATCAGTTATTTCTGGAAGGAAAAAAAACTTCCTTCCTCCCCATGCACAGACACACAGACACGCATATAGACATGAATTCAATAGAAGTTAAAAGGTCTGTCGTCTCAGAAGCAGATTTTATGATTCTAAGGGAAGGAAAGGGCATGAACTCCTCTCAAAGGGTGGCTGTGTGTATGTGTGTGTGTGTGTGTGTGTGTGTGTGTGTATGTGTGTGTGTGTGTGTGCTGTGTCTAAAGCCTTTCCTAGTCTGAATATTCTGGCTTTCCCATTTAAGAATCACAAAACCTGGCCTTCATATGGTACCTTCTACTTTCCAGAGTTCAGAGGCCCACAGGAAGTGGCCAAGGTGGCATCTCAGTGACCATCACATGCAATCCTCCTCTTTTTAAAAATAAGGAAATTAAAACAAGGAAATTAAATTGACTTGCCCAAGGTCACACAGCTACTAGGTGTCAGAGCCAGGATTTTAACCTAGTTCCTCTGGCTCTTTCCTGATAGTACTACCTTACATGGCCTTTTCATGGGGAAACAGTTATGGTGCCCATTTTAGAGATGAAGAAAGAAACACAGAACTTCAGCCGCTTTCCCAAGGCACCGCTGTTAGTTCAGCCACTGAGCCAGGACTCAAATCCAAGACTGTGGGCTTCTCTTTACTCTATTCATTGCACCAGATTATCCCTTATCTCATCAGGTCTGTCTCATATCAGCACAGGGTACGGAAAAAGACTTAGATTTAGAGATAAGGCTGGATCTGCCTGTGTGTCCTTGGGCAAGTCAGTTAACTTCTGTGGGCCTCAGTTTCCTCATCTGTAAAATGAAGACACTGGAATTAAAGATATGGTCTCGTGGGCTGTATAATGCTTCCTGGTTTGGAGATTCACCATACACAGAGTACCCCCCCCCCAGGCCCTCACACCACGACTCAGCTGGGCACCATCTGGCTCCACCTTTCCCTTCCAAGTGCATTGCACATTCTCCTTCATAAGCTCTCCCCTCCAGCCTGGCTGACCTCCTTGTCGCTCCCTGGACACAATCCCCAATGGCTAAGCCTGGACATCAGGCATCCCCCAGGCCTCCACTTCATAGAAACCCTTAGCTTCCATCAAGGCTCAGCCCGAGCCCCTCCTCTCAGGACAGGCCCCTCCTCAGCTCCTCTCCACCCCCCCCCCTCAGCTTCCTCCTTTGTTACTCTGGAGTAATGTTGTGTCCATTTATCTCTATAGTTTGCTTCCTGTCAGCAGAAAGTGAGCTCCTTGGGGCAGGGATGGATTCCTTTTTTTTGGTCTTCATATCCCAAGTACTTAGTACAGAGGCAGCTGGTAGCCCAGTGGACGGAGTGGTAGGCCTGGAGTAAGGAGGCCCTGAGTTCAAATTCAGCCTCAGGCTCATACATGAACTATGTGACCCTGGACAATTCACTTCACCTCAGTCTGTCCCAATTTTGTCAACTATAAAATGAGACATAATATAAGCTGACCTCTTGGGGTTGCTGTAAAGGTCCAATGAAATAATATTTATAAAAAAGCTCTCAGCACAGTGCCTGATACATAGCAGGTTTCTATATAAGTGTTTGTTCCCTCCCTTTATTCCCTCCCTTGGCCCATAGGCTTGCTGAACAAATGAGGAAGCTACTATCATCCCCACTCCAAAGATTGGAAAATGAAGGCCCAGAAAGGTTCCCACCATCAGCATCTGCAGGGCCATTGTTCAATGCTCCTTCTCCTGTACCTCTACAGAGCTCACAGTCCAGGGGGAGGATAAGAAGCCAAGCCCAACATCTGCTACGATGACAATATTTCCAAGCCCCCTGGATGAAACAATCAGTCAGTCAGTCAAGCAGCATTTATTACTCTCCTGTGTACCCAGCACAGTGCTAAGCTAGAGTTGCAGGGGTGCAGGCAATGTGACAACCGAAGTGACTTGGCCCATGAGAATCCATGTTGCATGTTTCAGATCCTAGAACCTGAGGATCTGGGGTTGAACGGGGTGTCAAAGGGCATACAGTCCTCCCCATGCCTAAGCAGGAATCCTTTCTGCCTTCTCTCCTCTACAGCCCAGCCTCCTGATGGAAGACCTTCAGGGCTGAGGGACGCACAGCCTTCCCGGGGCTTGTTTCTACATTCAGAAGGCACTAATAGTGAAGAAGTCTCTCCTTCCATAGAGACTAGATCTGCCCTTAGTCATTTCCCCTTCTTGTCCTAGGTCAGGCTTCTGGAGCCGTGCTGAACAAGCTCATTCCTCTTCCACATGGTTAGACACATAAAGACTCAGAATCTCCCTCTATCTGCCTTTATTCCCCCATTCCTTCATCCAGGTCTCACAGGCCATGGCTTCCTGCCCTATTCCCTTCCTACTCATTCTTTGGTGTTTTTTTTTTGGGAGGGGGAGGGGAGGCAATGGGGGTTAAATGACTTGCCCAGGGTCACACAGCTAGTGTCTGAGGAACATTTGAACTCAGATCCTCCTGACTCCAGGGCCAGTGCTCTGGCCACTGCACTGCCTAGCTGCCCCCCTCCTACTCATTCTCCTCTAGACTTGCTCCAGTTCATGCTTTTTATTTTGGGGTCCTGATCTTTGATTTCAGCAAGGCAAGAAACTCCTTCCATAGACACAAAGCTTGTAGTGTTACTTGGGAGCAATGAGAAGCTAAGGGACTTCCCTACACTCAAGGAGCTTCTCTGTGTCAGAGGCAAGACTCAAACCCTGGCCTTCCTGACTCTGAGGCTAGCAGCCCTCACTGCCAGTCTGTCTGGATCCTTCTTAAAACTGAGAGGTCAGCGGTGCTCTATGTACACCTTTCAAGCCTGAGGGCAGCCATCACCAGACAACCCAAGGTGTTTTCTCCAAGCTATATATCCCCAATCCCTCCTGCTGTCTGCCACAATGCTATATCCTCATGCACCAGGTACAGTCACGTCTCTTTGTGCCTAGGTCTGGAACATCTCTGCTTGCCCAACAGGAGCCGTATTTTCCTCCATCGTCTTTGCCTTCTTCTGGCACTAGCCTATGGTGGGGGGGGAGGGGAGAGGAGAAGGGCCCCCTTGGGAGCCCTGTCCCAGGGCAGCATGGGGCTGGCTGGCGGAGGGCCAAGCCTAAACGACTGTCATTAAGAGAAAATTGCCTCTTTGTGGCTTTCACTTCCTTGACCCCAGCAGGTGCCCTCATTGGGTGGTAGAACCAACCCGAGCGCAGCTGTCCCAGCTGTTCCCCTGGTATTGGCACGGAAGCCTAGCTAAAACTCAGTAAGACCATTGGGCTTGGAAAGAATAAACACTCCTCAATGGGTCCTGGGCTTGTCTCATACCAGAGCTGTTCATGGAAAGCAGAAAAGGATTTTACTTGTAAATACCATGCAGGGAAATTAGCCACACCACCCTCTTGCCAGCTTTTCTTACCCACATCGAGGGGCCAGGCAGGGGGAGCGGATGCCATGCATGGGCTGGGTCTGCTCAAGAGTCACAGGGACCATTGATAACAGCTAGGAATGTGGGTAATTGGAAGCCAGCTGAGAGTCATTGGATGGAGGGCTGGAAGGGGCCTTAGAAATCCTGGCACCCAAACCCTACTTGGAGCATGAGTATAACCCCAAGACACCCACCCCCTTCAGCTTCCCTGACAACTTGCCATCCTGCTCCTACCCAAAGAACACTAATGGTGGGCAGCAGTTACCTGCCAAGGAAACCCATTTCAATGGAGAAGGACTCTGATGGTCAGCGAGGTGGCATAATGGTTGGAGCACAGGGCCCAGAAAGACCTGAGTTCAAATCCAGCCTCAGACACTCACTAGCTGTGTGACCCTGAGCAAATCACTTAAATTCTGTCTGCCTCAATTTCCTCATCTAGAAAATGGAGAGAATTAGAGCACTTACCTCCTAGGGTTCTTGGGAGGATAAAATGAGATCATATTTAAAAAGCACTTAGCACAATGCATAAATATTGGCCATAATATTATCAGCCTTTTCCTTAAATTCCATGGCTAGAATGCTCTCCCTCCGCACTGGAGTCACTTGGAAATCCCTGATTTCCTTCAACGCTCATCTTCTCCATGGAAACTTCCCCGATGACCTCAATTACTAGTATGTTCCCCCTAAAATTATACTGTATTATGTTTTTATTTTGTTTATATTATACATATGCATGATGTTTCCCTGATAAATGTAAGCTCCTTGGCTTCCTCTTTGTCTTGGTATCCCCAATGCCTGGCACATAGTAAGTACTTACTTAATTCTTTTTTATAAAATAAGTTTTTTATTGATATTTCCCGTTTCTCGTATCAGCATGGTATCCCATGCATCCCTCCCCTCCCCCTTCTAGAGAGCCATTCCATATGACAAACAGTATTGGGCGGGGGGGAGGACTCAGCACAATTGACACTGACAAAGTCTGAGAACACACCCAACATGCATCACCTATGGACCACCCATCTCCACAAAGGGTGTCCCTCCTATCTCTTCATTTGAGTCCCACTTGATGTTTATAATTTCGCTGCATTCACTTTTGATTTTCTGGTGTGATGGCCTTTCCATTTACATTCATGTGGTTATTGTGTGTGTTGTTTTCTCAGTTCCTCTTGCTTCACTGCATCAGTTAGGGTTAGGGTTAGGGTTAGAAATCTTTCTATGCTTCTCTGTAGTCATCACACAAATCATTTCCTACAGTACAGTCATATACTCATCCTTGTGCCACATTTTGTTTAGCCAATCCCAGTTGATGGTCATTTATTTTGTTTCTCATTCTTAGCTACAACAAAAAGTGCCACTATAAATATTCTGTAGTACACTGGAAATTTTCTTATCAACGGTATCCTTGGGATATAAACCCAAATAGAGTTTCTAGCTCAAAGATCCATATTGGGTAGAGACTTTATTGGAATAATTCCAAATTGCTTTCCAAAGTGGTTGTACCATATCACAGTTCCAACAATATATTAGTATAATTAATACTTTTTTAAAACTGGGTCTCCCTATCTTGGCCACGTTGGAAGGATAGGAGTTTCTCATAGGTCTGATCCCACCACTGAATGGCATAAGAATTTTTAACCTGCTCCATATCTGACCTAGGCTAGTTCACCCCTCCTCAGGCAACTTGGTATCCCTCCCCACACCCAAGGGCTCCCCAATATTGATGTCAATGTTCATGAAGACACCTGATCAGCTTAGCCCACTGTGGCTCAGAATTCTCCAACTTAAGCTATCTGCCAGTCTTAGCCTCTAAGGTGGCAGGGACCAAAGGTATATGCCACCATGCCTAGAAGTCACCCGGTCCAGCTCCTAACTGGGCAGGAAACTCTTCCTTGACACTTCTAACCTGGGGTCATCCAGTACATTCCAGAAGAGGGGCAGCCTACTCATTTCTTCAAAAGCTACATTTCCTCAGCATTACCAGTGTATTTACTGCAACCCTGTACACCCAATAAAAACAGAGCTCTATGTTTGAGCAGAAATTAAAGTGTGAAGTTTATTAGACACAGCCTGTCAAGACATGCTGCTCCTAGTTACCAAAAACTCTTGGAGTTTCATGGTCTAGCTCAGCTGGAGAAACTCAGAGACACCTTCATTAATAGTTTTAGTATAGAGTATGAGAGAGTCCTGGGTAGACTATGGATAGCCCAGAAAACACAGGGTTCCAGAATGGGGAAGGGATTAGAGACCCAGCCACCCAAAGAACTATTTTTGGGTCTTTTGAAGAAAATTATGAACTGATCCAGTCATTCTAGAAAGCAATTTGGAACTGTGGCCCAAAGCTATTTAATTGTACATACCCTCTGACTCAGCAATACCACCACTAGGTCTGTACCCCTCAAGGAGATCAAAGAAAGAGAAACATATGTACCCATGTGCATAGAAATATTTACAGCAGCTCTTTTGTGGTGGCAAAGAATTGGAAATTGAGGGGGGTGCCCATCAACTGGGGAATGGCTGAGCAAGCCATGTTATATAAGTGTAATGAAATACTATTGTTCTGTAAGAAATGACAAAGGAGATGGTTTCAGACAAACATGGGAAGACAGGCATGAAGTGATACAGAATGAGGTAAGCAGACCCAGGAGAAGGATTTATACAAAAATAATAATAATATTGTAAATACTAGCACCTTGGAAAGACTTAGGCATTCTGATCAACGCAATGACCAACCACAACCTCACAGGACGCAAGATGAATCATGTCAGCCACCTTCAAGACAGAGTCCTGGCAGATTGGGGCATGTCTTTTGAGCGATGGCCAATGCAGGGTTTGTTTCCCTGGACTGTGCACGTTTGTAACAGGCATTTTATTTCTCTTGCTTTCTCAGGGGAAGAGAGAATGTGGATCCAAAAGTAAAATAAAATTGATTTTTAAAAAAAAAAAAGAAAGAAAAACTAAGAAGGGACACAATTGTTGTCTTCAGATATCTTAGGGACCATCAATCAATCAGCAAGCATATATAAAGCATTTATAATGATGCAATCACTGTATGAAACACTAGGGAAACAAAGAGAAAGTGAAGACTGCCCCTACCTTCAGTGAGTTTCTATTTGAATGAGGTGGGGGATGATATGTGCATATAGAATAACAACAATAATTGGGATTTATATAGCACTTCGAGGCTTAAAAAGCACATTATAACTATTATATCCTTTTATCCTCACAACCACCCTAAGAGGCAGGGGATATTATTGCGCCCATTTTACAGATGAGGAAACTGAGGCAGATAAAGGTGAGGTGACTCACCCAAGGTCACATAGATAGTAAGTGTCTGAGGTCACATTTGAACTCAGGTCTTCCTAACTCAATGCACTAGACCACCTAGTTGTCACTAATATGTAGACAAGTATGCAAAATATGGATGTGTATAGTAGTCATACATAGGTGTAGTAGACACAAGGTAAGAAAAGGTATTAGCAGCTGGGGGAACCATGAAAGTCCTCTGCTAAAAATTCCACTTGAGCTGAAACTCAAAGGAAACCAGGGAGTCTAAGAAATGGAGATGAGGAAGGAGGGAGTTACAGGTATAGGGGACAACTAGGGTAAAGACATGGAGGTGGGAGATGGAGTACCCTATGTGAGGAATAACAAGTAGGTCAGTGTGGCTAGATTGTAGAGTGTGTGGAGTAATGTGTTAAGAAAACTGGGGGGTGGCTGGGTGGCTCAGTGAATAGAGCACCGGCCCTGGAGTCAGGAGGACCTGAGTTCAAATCCTGCCTCAGACACAGCACAAAAACTAGCCGTGTGACCTTGGGCAAGTCACTTAACCCCAATTGCCCTCCAAGAAAAAGCAAAAAAAAAAAAACTGGAAAGATAAGGAAGGGGTCACATCATGAAGAACTTTAAATGCAAAACAGAGATTATACTTGAACATAGAGGTAATAGGGATCCAGTAGAGTTTATTAGGGAGTGGATGTGAAGCAGTGGAGGTGACCTGCACTTTAGGAAAATCACCTTCAGCCTGGACTTGGGAGGACCTGAGTTCAAATCCAGCCTCAGACACTTACTAGCTGTGTGACCCTGGGCAAGTCACTTGGCCCTGATTGCCTCCAAAAAAGAAAAGAAAAGAAAATCACTTGGGCATCTGAGTGGAGGCAGATCACATCTGGGTAAAGACTTGAAGCAATCATGGGGATCCCATGATGGAAAGAGTTGTTCTGCCTAAGACTTGAAGGTTAGAACCAAAACCGATGAGAGATCATAGATTGGAAGCCAGAAGGGGCCTCAGAGATCCTCTAATCCAATCCTTTCTCCTTTTTTTACCTATAACTGAGACCCAGAGAGAATTTAAGCAATATTGCTCAAGATCACAAACACCAGGTCTGGGATTTGAACCTATATCCTTAGTCTCCAAAACCACCACTCTCTCCTTTTTGCTAGGTTGCTTCGGGGGGGGGGGGGGAAGATTGTGATTTGAAATAAGGAAGAGCTTCCCAATAAATGAAGGGTTAACTCAAGAGTCTGACCATCACTAGAGGTCTTCTCATAGACTGGGAAGGACCACGAGGCAGAAAGGATGTGGGAGAGATTTATCTAGCTGTCAGGAGGTGGAGCCGGATGGCCTTTGACAAGGTCCTTTCCAAACTTAGAATAGAAGATTCTTACTCATCTCTGGACAAAGACCCAAGATGGAGAACAAGATATATATTTTTGGATATGGTTTGGCCATGTGTATTTCATATAAAGTTTTATTTTTCTCTTTTTTTGTCAATGGTGGGATGTAGGAGGGTAAGGGGGGGGGGATTGAGGAGCAAAAAGAATGAGGTATCTTAAAGGGAGAGAGAGAGGGAGAAGGGGAGGGAGAGAACCAGAGAGAGAGAGATAGAGAGAGGGAGGGAGAGAAGGAGGGAAAGAGGGAGAGGAAGAGGGAGAAGAAGAGGGAGATAGGAAGAGAGAGAGAGAGAGAGAGATCAGAAGGAAGGCCAGAAAGAAGTACAGACAAGCAAGACAGCTTTGAAAGATACAGGTTGAATATGTTATATACTTAAATGTAAAAGCAAGCTATATATAACAGATTTGCAATTTGATATATAATCTTCTTATTCTATTTTAACATGTGTGATATATATATATACAAATACACATATACATAACATACACACATACATACATATGGAAATACCTGTCCTATTTGGTGTTCGTTAAATTCAGATTGAAAATATATATTTTAGGAATGGCTAGGTGGCACAGTGAATAGAGTACTGGCCCTGGAGTCAGGAGGACCTGAGTTCAAATCCAGCCTCAGACACTTAACTAGCCATGTGACCTTGGGCAAGTCACTTAACCCCAATTTCCCTGCCTTCCCCCCTCCAAATAGCATATGTGTGTATGTATATATTTTAAAGGAGGAAAAAAATAATGGAAGTTCTTTAAGAGTTGGGATAGCTTCATTCTTTGCATACACAGTGACTAGTATATGGCAGGTACTTAAGACAGTAAATGCTTCTTGATCAATTTAGGAGGCTATGATTTTGGTTTCTGTTTTTAGCTACTAAGGAGATATGGGACCCTGTTCAAGTCCCTTCAATTCCCTGAAACTCAGTTTCCTTGTCTGTCCGATAGGCATACAAAATAACCCCTGCCCTGACTCCATCACATGGCCATTATCAGGGTCAAAGGAGAGAATGTCTGTGCAAGCCCCCAGGAAGCTGCAATGCTGTCTGTGAGCACATGGGAGGTGATTATTCAATCCACAGGGACGAGGCTGATGACGATGCCTAAAATGAACTGTGTATGGGATGGGGCATCCTCATGCCAAACAACAAGGGGAAAACATGTGTTTTCTTTCCCCCACATGAGGAAACTCAGATTTCACAAACTCAGGAAAGTCATACATAATGGAGAGGGAGCAAAATAAATAAATAAATAAATTTCATTTGGAGTCACTCTGAAATCTGATAACTGAACGTCTCCCTCCCCTTGGCAAGTACTCAAGGCTGCTTTCACAGAAGGCTGGCTTTGGAACAAGTTTCCCAATGTGCTAGACACAAATGCTCTTTTCTTCCCCACCAGGCATTCATGGGCCCTGGGGCCACCTGTCTTGCTTTCCTGAGCGGCTCTCCAATATGCTTGACTTCATCTTGGTGTCTTAGCTCAGACCCAGAACAACCCAGATCCTGTTCCAAGTTCATGCCCTTCCCCCACCTTAGAGAATCAGCTGGAGCCCTTCCTTCAGCCCTCCTGGGAAACCAGCTGCCTTCACCCTATGCATGGAACCCTACACTCTGGGATCTGTGAAAGACATCTGAGGAAATCTTGTCCAGCCTGGGAATGAAGCAGGAATCTCCTCTACTCCAGGGAGATCCCTGCTACCTACACCAGCCCATTTCCCTGTGGGGAAGCTCAAATAATAAAATGAAGAAGTCTGTCTTACCTTGAGGCCAAAACCGTCACCTTGTAACTGCATCTCCTGCCCTAGGGGCCTGAGTACAAGAAGTCTAGGACAACCCTTCAGATATTTGAAGGCAGCCATCTTGTCCCCACTAATTCTTACCTTCTTCTATCTAAACTCCATTTCCTTCCATTGAGTCTCATTTGGTCCTGCCTCTGGTCTTCCTTCCCATCCTGTTTGTTACCAAAACAGCTCCTATACTGTCACAGCTGCTCATGTTCAACATCAGAAACAATGATGATGTTGTTAATGACAACGATGGTGGTGATGGTGATGATGGTGGTGGTGATGATGATGGCAGGGGTGGTGGTGGTGATAATGATGGTGATGATGATGGTGGTGATGATGGTGGTGGTGATGATGGTGATGGTGATGGTGGTGATGATGATGGTGGTGATGATAATGGTGGTGATGATGATGATGATGATGGTGATTATGGTGGTGTTGATGGTGATGATGATGGTGGTAGTGATGATGATGGTAGTGGTGGTGATAATTATGGTGATGGTGATGGTGATGATGATGGTGGTGGTGGTGGTGATAATGATGGTGATGATGATGGTAGTGGTGATGATGGTGGTGGTGATGATGATGGTAGTGATAATGATGGTGATGATGATGATGGTGGTGGTGATGGTGATAATGATGGTAATGATGATGGTGGTGGTGGTGGTGAAGATGATGATGGTAGCGGTGATGATGGTGGTAGTGATGGTGAAGATGATGGTGGTGATGGTGGTGATGAAATTATAACATTTCTATAGTACTAGAAACTTTGCATAGTATAATGATAATATAAATAATATAAATATAAATAATATAATATAAATAAATAATATAAACAAGAAATAGTTAATATTCATAAGCATTGTAAGGTTTGCCAAGTGTTTCAGCATGTTATCCCATTTGATCCTCACAATTCTGGTGCTATTACCCATATTACATATACCCATTTTACAGATAAGGAAACTGAGGCTGAGAAAGTATGTGTCAGAAGAAGGATTTTAATTCAGGGCTCCCTGACTCCCAGTTCAGTATTCAACCCTCTATACATCCTCGGGTATTATGGTTTCAAGACATCACTCCATGATGATCAGTCCTCTTAAAAAATGAAAGATGAACAACATTAGGGTTTAAAATGTCTCTACAATACTAGTCATTTTACCAAAAAAAGAGTCAATTAATCTGATTTATCTACTGCCATGTTCTGTGGGCCCCTAATATTTTTTGCCAAGTAGAGATGATAGACCCTAGAATCACAGGAGATCAGAAGGCTGAGGTCTTAGTTTATTCTGAGCAGGAATTTCCTCTATAACATCCCATACAGATGGTCTTCTAGCCTCTGTTGAATTATCTGTAGCATGATGAAGGACTCATTACCATCTAAGGCAGCCCATTCCACCTTGGGGCAACTTACAGCTTAGGAAACACTTAGGAAATATTTGTCTAGTAGTTGAAATTATTCCCTAAATCAGATCTAAATCTGCTTCCTTCTACCTTACACCTATTGTTCCTCATTCTGCCCTCGAGGTTAAACAAAACTGGTGTATCCTTCTTCCACATGACAATCTTTCAAATACTTGAGGCCAGTGATCATACCCTACCCCCCACTCCAAGTCTTCCCTTTTCCAACCAGTTCTTGTGTATCATGGTATCTGGGCCTCTCTCCACCCTGGTCAACCCTCCTCTAAATTGTCAGAGCCCTGATTCAAATATAATGCCAAGAGCCCAATACCATGTGCCATCTTGGTCCAGGAGTCCACAATGAAAGCTGAGGTCCCAAAAGAATTTCCAATTTTTTCCATTATATTTTCCTTTTGAGAGCATCCTTTGTTCCATTGAAGAGGAATATGGACAATGGGTAGGTGTCTAGTGTAGAGAGTGAATAAAGTGATGGTCCTGTTGCCCTCTGCCCTGGTCCCATTTTGGATTGTCAAAAAATAGAATAGGCTACTTCTGGAGGTAGGAAATTCCTTGTCACCCAGAAGTGTTCAAGCAGAAACCAAATGGTTTGAATTGTGGTAAAAGATATTCCTGCTTCAGATTGGATTTGTCCACTGAGGTCCCTTCTAGCTCTGAGATTTGGGGAAGTATAGGATTATGAGATTCTATATTCTAATATACAGGGTGTCCCAAAAGTCTTGGTGCAGTTTTAAACTTTATAAAGCTTTAAAAAAAATTATGGGGGGAGGGGAACAGCCTTTATTTCTCAGCCATTAAATAATATCACCCTTCATCCCAGCAGGAAAAACTCTAACATGAGCAAGGTTGAGTTTCCTCCTGGGAAGTACAAGGTTGTCTCTGCCAACGGTGATATCAGATCCACAGTCCTCGAACTCAGGCTATGGATGAAATCCTCAGGCAGATGGAAACTTCAGTAACCTTGGACATATCCAAGCCCTTATTGACTGTCACACTTGAAGCCTCCAAACTAGTGTTTTTCCCTCCAGCCTCTCCCTGCTCTGATACCTTGCCAAATTAACCTACCTAATGATTCACTTTTATTATATCCCTCTGGTACTCAGTTTCCACATTTGTAAAACGGTGGCAGTAATATTGACATTGCTTTCCTTGGAGGGTCTTGTGGGGACAAAGCTTGGTGAATCTTAATGGGCTATAGAAATTAGAGTTGCTATCACTTTCCTCTGCTTTAAAATGAGGGAATGAATGTATCATGTCCTTGTGAAAGATCCAGGGCTCATAACACTCGGAATGAAGATTTAGTGCTCAGATAATAGTTCCCTTTTCTACATTCCTCCCAATAATCCGACAAATTAGTTTGGAGAAGGATTATTATCCCCATTTTACAGAAGGAGAAACTGGGGCTCAGGGAGCTGAAATCCTCCCATGGGGTGGAGCCAGGGTTGGGATCCAGGTCCTCTGACTCACGTTCCACGGCCTTTTTGCACAACCCTGATTCCCCCTCAGCTCTTGAGGAAGAGAGGACTCTTGGATCAGAGCTTCAGTTTCTCTAAAAGAGCCAAAGTTGGCACTCTCTTTTCCAAATGCATTCCAATGTTTTTCCATCTAACCCTAGTCCATTCCAGGCTGCCCAGTAGGGAGGGCCCTTGGGAAGGGTGAGGATTTCCGCTCCACAGCTGTTAACAGCTGTCCCTGCAAAGCTAATAAAAGAATTGACTTTATCAGGGACGTTGAACAAAGCTGTCTTTCTATTCTCAGCCTGTGAGCCAAGCAAGCCCAGGGGGGAATGCCAGGCTGAGTGCCCTCACCCTCCTTGCCACCTCTCCAACTCTGCACCATCCTAATTCAAATCCCATCTCTTCCTAAAAACCTTCCCTTACTGCATCAGCCCACACTGAGAGTCTGGACCACGGACCAGCATTGGATTGTTCTATAATTGCTGCATGCAGTTATATTTCATTTTCCAGTTAAGCTGAGTTCCCCAAGAGCAGGACTCAGTCCTATCCTCCTCCCTTGCTTCCCCTAGACAATTTCTTTTGTCTGGGAGCAATCCTAGGACACTTTCTGGAAGAAGCATCCCTTGAGCTGGGCCTTGGAAGACGGGGAATTTCAGGAAGGGGAGATAAGGGGGAGGGCATTGCAGGTAGAGGGGAAGGAGTGAGCCAAGGCACAGAGACGGAAATGTTTGACAAATGACATGTTGTCTAGTCCACCTGGAATTCAGAGTACATGGGAGTGAGAAGGCTGGAAAAAGGATGTCAGGGTCAGATAATGGAGAGGTCAGAGTGCCAAGATGAACAAAGTGGACTTAATTACTAAGCAAAGGGGAACCACAAGTTTAGAACAGAGATGAGACATGGCCAGAGCTGTGCTTTAGGAAAATTACTGTGGGAATGAAGTGGAGGAAGAAAAGACCGGTTTGGGCAGGAAAAGGACTGAATCAGGAGGCAAAGGACCAACTTTGTTACTTTCTTCCCACGTGGCCACTGGCAGCTCACTTCCTCTTTAAAATGCTGGGGTGGGGCTGAATAATATTTCAGGTGCCTTTCAGGTCTAAACTCTGTGATCTGATGGCCTTGGGCAGGTCTCTGAGACTCAACTTCCCCCTCTGTCCAACGGGAATGACAATCCTAGCACTCCAGGCACCTCTGTAAATGTTAACGGGTATTTATAAATATTCACGATTTTTTAAAAAAGTGTCCCATAACTTCTGATCCAGAAATTCCCCTGCCAGGCACATATTCTGTACAAGACAAAAAGAAAAGTCCCATGTGCACCAACACATCCATCATGATCCTTTTTTTTTTATTTTTCTAGTAGCAAAAAATTATAAACAATGAATTTACATAAATGGGATGTTGCTGTGCACATGTAAGAAACAACCAATCAGTACAAAGAATTCCAAGAAACCTGGGAAGGTTCATTGGAATTGATGTAGGGTGAAGTCAACCCAGACAATGGTGTACACAGAGGTAGGAGGGCCCTCATTGTACTGAGGAAGAAACTATGATCCAGTGAGTCAGTCGGTCAGTCAGCTGGCATGTATTAAGTGCCTACTGTATACCAGGAACTTCCCTAAAGTGCTAAGGATACAAAGAGACTTAACTAACTAGGGATGGGGAGCCTTTGGTCTCTAGGCCACAGGAGGCCCTCTGGATCCTCAAGTGTGGGACTAATCAGTTAAAATCACCCCTGCACCAAACCAATCCCTTCTCCCAGGGGCTCAGAGCTAATGAAGAAGATGGCATGGAAGCAACTACGTACAAACAAGAGACAGGATAAATTATAGAGAGCCCTAGAGGGAAGGAACAACGGAGGACTGGCCAAGGCTTGTGTGACTTGGCCAAAGTCACACAGCTATAATCGGTCAACGAGCAAAATTTATTAAGCACCTACTGTGTGACACATACTATGTGCTAGTGCTGAGGATATAAAGAAAGGTTAAAAAAAACCAGTCCCTGTTTTCAAGGAGCTTATAGTCTAAAGGGGGAGACAACAAGCAGTTACATTCAAATAAGATACAGAAAGAATAATGGGGAGGTATTCCAAAGAGGGGGGAAGTAGCATTAATAGGGATCAAGAATGGATTTTACCTACCAAGGTGGGATGGAAGATGGAAAGGAGGAGGATGGACTATGAAGGGGCATTGTATTGTGTCCAAGGAAGAGCAAAGAGGTCAATGTCCCTGAATCCCAGGGTATGGGGATTAATGTGTGAGAATACCAAGAAGGTAGAAGGGGGCCAGGTTATGGTGGGCTTTGAATGCCAAAATGAATATTTTTGTATTTGAGCCTGGAGGGGCTAGAACAATGTAAATAGAAAGAATTTTTTAAAAAAGAAAAAAGCCTGCATTCATCATAGTTAGAATGCCCCCAGAAGAGTGGCCCTGGAGAAGACCTAAGGAAATGTACCTACCTACCTGCCACCATGTTGGTTGGCCCTAAAGACTTGTAGGGCTTTTTCTCTTTCTTTTTTTCACTGTTTGGTATAAGGAATGGTTCCCTGGGTTGGGTTGGTGGGGTTATATTTAGAAATGAAAGTGATAGAAAACCAAAAGATGTCCTTTAGAAACATAAAGGTTGTCCATCTTCTGTGGAAATGGAAAGTGATGTTATTCCACTTTTGAATTGTGAGCAAAATACCTCAGTGCTGTATAAATGTGATATGAGCCAGCCTGGCTGTGAGCTTGACTCACTGAGCTAATGAGGACAGTTCTCCAGCTCTCACCTGGCTGGGGCTATTCTAACGGGGTGGGTTCTTTGGCTGTATCCTAGGGATGGGGTGAATTCTGGTTTGTTTTTCAGCAAGGGAGAGGGTCCCTGGACCCATGCATGGTAGGAAGAATACTGTTTGTCTGCTTTTTATCCTGCCCAGTTTTGTCACTAACTTGCTATGTCAAATTGGACACATCCCAAGCCACCTGATGTGGGCTTCAGCTTCTCCACCTGTCAAAGAGGGCTTAGATGATCTCTGGGGTCCTTAACACTTTTTGGCCTAGGTAATTCTGGCTAGAAAGCTTAGGAGTCACCCGGTCTGGGCCAGGGGAGTTTCCTTTCACCCACACAGCTAATGACCTTCCTCTGTTGTCTTATTTCTCAATCTCTTTCCTCTCTTGTCCCTCGTGAATGAACCCTCAGGAACAGGCTCATGTGGCCAAGAGGGTGTGGTGGCAAGGTAGAGAATTACCATAATAACTGACATTCATATTGTACTTTTAGGTTCACAAAGTCCTTCGCCCACATTATCTCATTCTAACCTCACAACAACCCTGTGAGGTGGATCCTTCAGTCTCTATTTTACAGAGGAGGAAACTGAGGCTTCCAAAGTTGGAGTGCCTTGACTTACTGAAAGTGAGTATCAGATGGGATTTGAGACCAGATCTCCCAGACTTCCAATCCAACATTCTATCCGCCGTAAGCTTAATGCCTCATCAGCCTCCTTCTGGATTCTTGTGCCCTGCTGGAAGGCTTGGGGAGGGAGCCCAAGGTGGACAGATGCAGCCAGCAGCAGAGAGCTACACAGATGTCTTGGATCTCAAGGCTGTCAGGCCTGGCCAATTAAACACAGCGTGCATGATGCCTATTTCCTGCCTACACTGCAGAGAGCTGGGGACTTGAAAATACAACAGGTTTCATAGAAAGAGTTCTAACCCACAGGATTAAGAGAATAAACTCTGGCCAGATACTTAACAAACAGCTGTTCCCTTGCAAAAACTGACCTGGGTCATCTGAGTGCTGGATTCAAGAACCAGAGGCTGGTTATTTTTTTTTTTGGGGGGGGGTGTCTTTTAAATGTTTTTTATTTGGCAGCCCTGGGCCCCTTCTCAGCACTTTTCAAAACCCCTTTCCCTGCCCCTCCACTGTCACACCCCTTAGATGGGCTTTTGCTGCTTGGAAAGTGGCCTTGATATGGATTGGGAGAAAGCCAGCATTTGGACTGAGGGGTTCATAAAATAATAATATAATTGACATCGATATGATACTTTCTATACATTTCTCATTTGAGCCTCATAATGGTGTCATGAGAGACATCCTAGAGCTGTGATTATCCCCATTTTGCAGATAAGGAAATTGAGGCACAGAGAAATTGAGTGACTTATCAATGGTCACAGCCAGTCTACATCACATGGCATCTAGGTGGTGCCATAGTGCCCAGAGAGCCAGGGCCTGGAGCCTCATCTTCCAGAGTTCAAGTCTGGCTTCAGACACCTACTAGCTGTGTGACCCTGGACAAGTCACTTACCCCTGTTTGCTTCAGTATCCTCATCTGTAAAATGAGCTGGAGGAAGAAATGGCAAACTGCTCCCATATCTCTGCCAAATGGGGCCACGAACAGTCAGACACAATTGAAAATAACTGAACAACAATAGTTTA
This sequence comes from Petaurus breviceps papuanus, assembly GCF_028583685.1. Taxonomy (NCBI): domain Eukaryota; kingdom Metazoa; phylum Chordata; class Mammalia; order Diprotodontia; family Petauridae; genus Petaurus; species Petaurus breviceps. Next base: position 45,663,305 of record NW_027185698.1, on the reverse strand, counting down.
CATCCGAGGTAATATTTAAGTCTGAGGCTTCTGGATTCTAAATCCAGTACTCAACTCACTATGGCCGGCACACTGGTGTGGCAGAGTGGGACCCCCACTGGAGGAGGGACCCAGGGGGTAGCCTGGAGAGAAGGCGGACTATGGACCCTCCCGAAGAAAGCAGAAAGATTCAGGAGGGGACCCACACAAAGCCACTCGTCCCTCCCTTGTTCCATTTAAAACACATATATATTTCTTTTAAGATAAACTGTAGATAACAAGCTCATGATTTCTTAGGCAATCCTCTTTTTTTGTCTTTTGAAATATTTGTGCTTGTTTACTTAAAAAAAAGAAATTTTTCTTAAAAGAGTTGAGGGGATATACATGTAATCAACAGGATGGAGCCTAGGCAGGGACTCTCCTGAGTTCTTCCAAATTGTCCTCCAAACAACATTAAAATACCACCTCAAAACAAATTCTGGAGCGGGAGAACCAGCAAAAGGAAGGGGTGAAACAATTTTCCAGCCCAATACAACTTAGAAGGTTGGGAGGAAGGGTCTGTCCCACCCGAGGGAGAGAGGAACCAGCAGCCAGCCTTGGGGGTGACTGAAGCAGCGGGTGAGACTGCCAGAGCGCCCAGCCCAAGGACAGAAAAGAGGTCGGACAAGTGGGAGTGGGAAGAGGGAGATTGCAGGGGACCCTCAGAGGTGCTGGGAGTAGGACCCTGCTGCATTGCTGGTTCCTGGTCACAGTCCCAGGGCAAGGAGAGCCAGCAGGAGCAGATACCCTGCTCACCGCTCCGGGTTAGAAAAGAGTGCTTGTGGTCCCTCGCAGACCTGAGCACAGGCCAGGAGAGCTGTGGCCAAACCTTGCCTAGTTCATACTGCCTTGGAAGAGCTGGAAATTTACCCCCCCCACCCAGGTGTTTCCCTGCAGACCTTTCCTGACCACCTTCTAGGCTGTCCTGGGCTGGAAAATCGTTTCACTCCATCCCTTTGCTGGCCCTCCTGCTTCAGAACTTGTTCTGAGGTGTTGTTTTAACATTGTTTGGGGGCAATTTGGAAGAGCTCAGGAGAGTCCCTGCCCTTACTCCACCATCTTGGCTCCATGTGCTGCCCACCTCCCCCCTCCCAACTCTTTTAAGAAAAAAAATCTTTTTTTTTTAATAAACAAATATTTCAAAAGACAAAAATAAAGGAGGATTGCCTGAGAAATAGTGAGCTTGTTATCTACAGTTTATTTTAAAAGAAATGTGTATACATTTTAAATGGAACAAGGGGAGGGACAAGTGGTTTTGTTTGTGCTGAAAACAGCAACACGAAAAAACCTGACTCCTGGGACAGACAGTGCTCCCTTCCACCTTGAATCCACGGCCCTCTTGTGCAGAATTCTAACATTCTCTCTACTGAACCCTGGCCCGGGCTGAGCTGGATTCTTTTCTGTCTCCAGGTCTGGCTTCCCCGAGAGGGATCTCTGGAGACATAAGAGGAGGCAGGCATTGCCCAAGGACCAGAATTAGCCATGCAGCTCTGTGGAAATGAAGGAACAGGAGAGATCCATTATAGAAGCATGTTCTTAAAAAGATCCTGGGGGCAGCTAGGTGGCACAGTGAATAGAGTACCAGCCCTGGAGTCAGGAGGACCTGAGTTCAAATCCAGACTCAGACACTTAACACTTACTAGCTGTGTGACCTTGGGCAAGTCACTTAACTCCAAATGCCCTGCCTTCCCCCCTCCAAAAAAAAAAAAGAACCTGGATTTCAAGTAAGCTTTATGGTGATGCAGAAGCCCCAAAGCCCACATGGTCTTGGCTTACATTCAGACAAACATGTTGTTGCTGTTTTTCAATAATTTTTTCATTCATGTCCAACTTTTTGTGACCCCATTTGGGGTTTTCTTGGCAAATATACTAGAATGGTTTGCCATTTTCTTCTCCAGTTCATTTTACAGATAAGGAAACTGAGGTCAAACAGGGTCACACAGCTACTGACTGTCTAAGGCTAGATTTGAACTCATGAAGATGAGTCTTCCTGAAGCCAGGCCTTGGCGCTTTCTGCACTATGGCGCCACCTAGCTACCCTAAGAGCAGTATACCTTTGAGGAATAGGGAAGAGAGACTTCACCTGGGCTACTGTACGCACTCACTGCTGGGGTCCACCATCGAAGAAGGATCTTGATAAGTAAGCTGCAGGTGTCCAGAGAAGGCAAGGGAGGATGGTGAAGGGTCTGAGAGCTAGTTGAAGAGGAATGGGAAACGGTATTAGGGAAAGAACACAGGATTCGAAATCAGAAGACCAAGGTTCAAATCCCAAAATCTACTATTTACCATAGAAGCTACATCGCCCTGGCCAAGTCACTCCCCTCCTCTAGGCCTCAGTTTCCTCCTTTATAAAATGAAGGCTTGAAATAGATTAATACCAAGGTCACTTCAGTTCCAAAAGTCAATCAGTCAATAGGCATTTATTCACCACCTATTAGTGTTGGGCATAAAGGAGTGAGACAGAAGATCCCCGAGATTAAAATTGGAAGTGGATTTATTACCACGGAACTGCTGGGGTCACATACCCAAATCAGACAATAAATTGGCATGAACAGTATGCCAGCTTTTAAAGAGATTACAATAGTCAGCTTACGTAAGCTGAAACTACAATCAGTGATTGGTCAGTGTATATTTGAATTTTCCCATGCCAGCGAAGTTTTTTTTTTTTCTAGGCTGAGGGACAGGGAACCCAGAATGGGTAGAGATGGGGAATACCTGGTAGGAGGTGGGGGGGGCAGCAGAAGGGAAATAATGGAGCAGGGATTGAAAAACAGCAACAACATGTTTCTCTGAATGTAAACCAAGACCACGTGGGCTTTGGGGCTTCTGCATCACCATAAAGCTTACTTGAAATCCAGGTTCTTTTTTTTTGGAGGGGGGAAGGCAGGGCATTTGGGGTTAAGTGACTTGCCCAAGGTCACACAGCTAGTTTAGGGATTTTAGGCTGAAACCCCCACAAAGGATCAATTAGGAGAGGGAAGGGTGAAGTTTGTGCTGAAATTTCTGTTTACAGATCAATTAGGGGAAGAGAAGGGTGGAGTTATGCTAAAATACCTGCTTACAGATCAATTAAGGGAATGGAAGGTGGGGTTTCGCTCAACACTAGTATGCCATTTCTCTCATTTGATGGCACAGCGGATACAGGCAGACTCCTGCATTCAAATCTGGCCTCATACACTTACTAGCTGTGTGACCCTGGGTAAGTCACTTAACACTCTTTGCCAAGAAAGTCACAAATGGGGTCACAGGTTGGACACTAGTGAAACCACTGAACAACAATAACAAGCACCTACTATGTGCCAGGTTCTCTACTACACACTGGGAATACATAGAAAAGGCAAAAGATAGCCCTCCTTCCAAAGAACTTAGTCTAAAGGGGGAGACAAAACACAGACAACTATATAAAAACAAGAAAAATACAGGATCGGGGCAGCTAGGTGGTGCAGTGAAGAGAGCACCGGCCCTGGAGTCAGGAGGACCTGGGTTTGGATCAGGCCTCAGACACTTAATACAAAAACTAGCCATGTGACCCTGGGCAAGTCACTTAATCCCCATTGCCCTCCAAAAAGCAAAAAAAAAAAAAAATACAGGATTAATTGGAGGTCACAACAGAGAAAGGAGCACTTGCATTGAGGAGTTTGGGGAAGGGATTCCCATCAAAGATGGGATTTTGTCCGAGACTTGAAGGAAGCCAGGAAAGAAATGAAGGGGAAGAATATTCTAGGCACAGAAGACAACCAGTGAAAAGGCTGAGTTGGGAAATTAAATGTCTTGTACAAGAAACAAAACCAGAATCCTGACCCCTCTGTCCTACCAAACCATTAAAAAAAAAAAAAACCTTCTGTAGCTCCCCATTGCCTACTAAATAGAGATCTTAGCCTAGTGTTCAAAGCCTTCCACAGCTTGCCACCAACCCACCTTTCTAGCCCAGGTGAGCCCTGCATCCTAGTGAAAGGGAGGTAGCTGGGAAATCTACCCTTGTTCTCTAGTCAGTGAGGCCTCAGAGAAGATTCCTTCATCCAGAGCAGGAGAAGACTAGATGTTTTCCATTCCTTCTCCCTATCAACTGGCTCCTTTCCTGACTCTTACAAATATGCCACAAATCTCCCAAACTTTCACCTAACCCAGCTGTCCCCTCAATCAATCACTCTCAATCACGCCTCCATTTCCTTGCCAAATTCTTAGAAAGAATTGTCTTTTCTCTACAGAACTTCCTGGCCTCCCCACTCTCCTCCTCAACTTCTTGTACTCTGGCTTCTGACCCCACCACCCTGCTGAAATTCCTCTCTCCAAGGTCACCAATGGATTTTGTATCTGAGAAATCCATCCTCCTTGACCTCTCTGACATTTTTGGCACTGTCTCTCCTAAATAGTCTCCTCCTTCCTTGACACTCACTTTCCTGGTTCTCCTTCTCCCTGCCAGACAGCTCCCTCCCTCCAAGCTGGGCGTTCAGCCCCCTTTTCTTTTCCTTCTGCCTTCTTTCCCACAGTGACCTCATTAGCTCCCAAGGGCCCAGTTATCATCTCTGCACAGACGACTTCCAGACCCACATAGCCAGCCCTAATCTTTCTATTGCTCCTTTTAAGACATCTCACCCAGATATTCTATCAGCATATTCAAAACACAACTGATTATTCCCTGCTGCTTCCTAAACCAGCCCCTCCTCCAAAATTCCCTGTTTCTATTGCAAAAATCAATTTCCCAAACCACCCAGTTACCTATTTTTGCCATTTCAGAGTCAACCCTGACTCTTCCCTCTAACTTCCAATCAATTTTCAAGTCCTGCTTGTTGATTCAACATCTACCATATGGCTTACAGTGGTCCTTTCCTTAACACTCCCATGGGCACTGACTTAGTTCAGGCCCTCCCATTCCCCCCTACCCAAATTATTGTAATAGCCTCCCAGACACTCATCTTGTCCATTAGGGGAATTTGATTCAATTTAACACATCCATTGAATACAAGAGGAAGAAATACATGTTAATAATAATTCATAAAAGTAAGCACATTTATAAAGTACTTCTTGCATGCCAGGCACTAGGGATAGAGAGAAAGGCAGAAACCAAGAAATCTCCCAAGAAAGCTCACAGTCTGATGGGGGAGACAACGTGCAAGCCACTATGGACAAACAAAGTCTATATACACAGAGTAAATTGAAGATCGCCTCAAGGGGAAGTCAATAAGACCAGGCTGAACTAGGAAGGGCTTCTTACAGGTGGGACTTTCAGCTGAGACTCGGAGGAAGCCAAGGGGTCAGAGATGAAGAGCAAGAAGTTCTGGGCATGGGGGGAGAGGAAATGAAAATGGTCCGTGTTGGGAGATGGAGCATCTTCAACAAGGAGCAGCCAGGAGGCCAGTGTCGCTGGATCCAACAGGAAGGCATAAGCAGACTGGAAAGGTGAGCTGGGACCAGGTTATGAAGGGTCTTTGTAAGCCAAACAGAGGGTTTCACATCTGATCCTGGAGGTGACCGGGAGCTGCTGGAGTTGACTGAAGTGATCAGACCTGCATTTTAAGAAGATGAATTTGATGGCTCAGTGGAGGGTGGACTGGAGCAGGGAGATACCTGAGGCAGGCAGACACACCCATTGCTATTGCAACTGACCAAATCCCAGTTTCTCCCAGGATAAGATGACCATGAGGTCCCGAGGGCCTGCACCAGACTGGTGGCAGTGTCAGCAGAGAGGAGGGCAGCATGTTTGAGAGACGCGTCAAAGGTAGAAATGGCAGGACTTGGCCATTGGTTATACATGGGGGGTGACAGAGTCAAGAGCCCTCAACAGTCATGGGGACTTATGAAAGGGAGGTTTGCGGTCATTGCTGGGTTGGTTTGGGGTTTTTGGATGGGGGATAAGGAAGAGAATGAGTTTGGTTTGAATTTAAGATGAAATCAATTCAATGAGGGGTAGGGCAGGGTGCAAGGAGGCTAAATGGAAGCACCACCCAAGGTATCCCTAAAGGATGGGAAGGATCTCCGTAGGCAGTGGTTGGGGCTAGGGTCAGGATGGGGAGGCAGGGTCAGGAGAAAGCAGATTTCCTGAAAGAAACAATGCCGAGAGAAGCGAGACAGTGATTTTCATGAAGTCCCAGTGGATGGAGGTGGGTTTCTGGATGGGGTACGTCAGGACTTGGGTTGAATGGGGAGAAGCTTGTTCATAAAAGGGTCGGTGACACACCAAAAACCACATTCATGGACTTCCTGGCACTTTTTTTAATAGAAATTCCCCGAGAAAGATTCATTGCTCCAGAAGTCAGCAAGGAGGGGCAATAATGGCTCTTGTTGCCCTTTTAGGTTTACAAAGAAAGTGTAAGAAAGAAACTCTGTAAGGTAGATAATGCAAATATTATGAACCATTTTACTTAAGAGGCAGCTAGGTGGTGCAGTGGATAGAGCACCAGACCTGAAGTCAGGAGCTTGAGTTCAAATCCAGCCTCAGACATTTGACACTTACTAGCTGTGTGACCCTGGGCAAGTCATTTAACCCCAACTGCCTCATCAAAAAAAAAGGAGGAAACTGATGCTCAGAGAGGTTAAGCAACTTTCTTGTGGTCACACAGCTCATAAGTTTTGGAGCTGATCTCAGACCACCCAGATCTCCCTCTAATTACAGTCCGTACCTCCCTGACTTTAATGAGTCCAAGGGTGGGGAACCTGGGGCCTCAAGGCCAAGATAGTTCAATCCCATCTCCCACTTTACAGATAAGAAAATCTGTAGCCCAGAGAGGAGCAGGGACTTGCCCAAGGTCACACAGCAAGTTAGCTACAGAGCTAAAAGGGACCAGGGCCTCTGGCGGCACTGGGATCATCCCCGAGGGCTAAGCAGCCCCTCAGACCCTGGCCTGAACTCTCCCTCCCTCGTGGCATTGGGCCTGGGATTCTGTGCCCCCATGCCCCTTTCCTCAGAAACAAATCCCGTTTCCCACGCCTCTGGGAGAGAGCTGGCTGCCTTCATCCCGGCTCAAGCTGCTCAGACCTTGCTTTGGCTGCATCCGGTTTGGACTGAACCAAAATATCTTTTTTGCCTTAAGCGTTTCCCCTGTCAGTTTATCGATTTAATCCCTGCTCAAAATTCCCCCGTGGATTTCAAGGGAAATCTAATCCTTATGTTTCAGATTCATTCTCGGTGAACTCATCAAACTTGTCCTCTTTTCACAAATCGCTCGATGGCCGAAAAGACATCCAAGGCCTCTTTAACGTCTCCAGGACTTTTTTTTTCCTTTCCCAGCTCATTCTTAGAAGCAGGAAGTCACGCTTTGTCAAACCCAAACACTCAAACCCCAAAGGTCTGGCTCCCAACCATGGAATTCGCCTGGATTCTAAACCTTTGGAAACAGTCTCTCCGGCTCCTAAAGAGTGGTGACTGTTTCTGTTTCTGAGATTAAAGTCGGACTTGGAGAAGAAGGAACTCCCAGCTAACCTCAAGGCACAGCTGGGGCCAAGTGACCTTCCTTCAGACCTTGGGCTCATCTCCCTGGAAAAGGGAAATCATTTCGGGGAGCCAGAGCCACACAAATGGAACAAAGAAACAATTTCTTGACACTTACTAGCTGAGACTTTTAGGCAGCCATTCCCTTCCCTGAGTCTCAGTTTCCTAATTTGTAAAGTGAGGATAGTAACCTTTACAATGGGGTCTCTAGGAACAACCTGATTCTGGGATGCTCCCCACCCCTCCACCACTTCGAAAGTTCCTGGTACTCTCTTGGATCAGAATCTATTCATATCCACAGTTCTAAGCCCCCATTCCAATAAATCTCTATCCAGATCAGACCCAATAGTACACCAATTTAAAGCAAAAAGGCATATAATTAAAACAGAATAGCAGAGAAGATAACTGAATTGAATCAGGAAACAAGTATTCTTATCCCTCATGCCAAATGGCTTCAAGCTGCTCTGCTCAATCAACTGCCTCCCAATTTTCACACTGGAGTCTAGGCTGCCTTGGTGGTCTAGTGACTTCACTGCCACCCTCAACACTCCCATTCTCTTTTAAACTGGGCACACTGGAAGCAAACCTCCTCAACCAGCATCCATGCCACGAAGGATGCCAGATTGTGTTGCTCACACACCGAGAGCCCTCTGTGGAAGGGTCTACAGAATGGATTTTCCTAGTGAACAAGGCTCTCTCTCTTGTCTCCAAGCAACAAAGAAACATGGAGTCCACAAAGATAACCCTTTACACACTCTCTATGTCATGGTGTTCTTATGATGAGAAAACATTGTGAACCTTAACACTTTAAAACTGGAAGTGGGAATTTGTTTATCCTTGACTGCATAGGCAGTGAGGGGCTGCTGAAGGTTTCCTGGGGGGAAAGTACACGGTATGCATCACTCATCCTACCAACACCCCAGTTCAACCTCACCATCCAAAGGAAGTGGGCAGTGAGAGAAAGAGCACCAAACCAGGAGCCGGAGACCGGCGTCTTAGTCCTAGTTCTACCTTGACTCGAGAAAACTTGGACAAATCATTTCCATTCTGTGCCTCAGTTTCCCCATTGGTACAAAGAGGGAATCTGACTCAATGGTAACTAAGTCCCTTCTAAACTCTAAAATAAATGTTTGGTGAATTGGAAATATATTCTGTGGCTCTGTTACTCTCCATGATTGCCGCTTGGGAGGAAGTATGGTGGGTGGTAAAGGCAACTTCACTCAGTGCTTTTATCCAAGCCTTCAATTGCATTCAAGAAAGGTGATGTGTCTATCGCTGCTTCATAATGGAAATGCAAAGATGAACAGCACAGCCCATGGCTGAAGGCTCTTACAGCTGAACAGAAGGCTATGATGCATACACAAATAAACACGGTACAAGGTAGGAGGCGACAAGGACAAAGGAGGGACCAAGAAAAAAACGTGTGCCATCAGGGAATAGCCAAATAAATTGTGATATGTGAATGAAATCTAATATTGTTATACCTTAAGAAACTATGACTATAAAGAATTCAGAAAAACATCTAAACAGATAGAAGGTAAAGAAACCAGAACCAAGAAAAAACATACACAATGATCACGGTAATATGAAAGAAAATAACGCTTTGGTGGTTTGGTGGTCATGTTAAAGGCAATATCAAATATCGGTTCCAGAAAACAAAGGAGGACACTTACCTATCTCCTCTCAGTAGAGAGAGGTAAAGGACTGTGGGTCACGGGGGACTCTTTCCTGGGGGAGAGGTGACGGTAAGGAATATTTGTGATACTTTTTTAAATTGGTATTGATAAAAATGGGGCTTTTTTGTTTGTTTGGAGTGTTTTCCTGAAGAGCTCTAGGACATTTTGAAGAGGAAGCAATCTCTTTCAATTGGGGTAGTCACAGAAAGTTTCATGGAGGTTCTATTACCTGACAGACAGTCACTTTCTAGTCTATCTTAAGAACTCTACCTGTACCATTTTCCTGCTCAAGAGTCTTCTATAACTCCCAATTGTTTCCAGGGTAAAATACAAATCCTTTGGTTTGATGGTCGGTCAATCATTCAGCATTTATTACAAGCCTCCAGCCCTCATCCCCAGAATGGCTTCTTCACATTGCTTCCCTTTGCTCACTCTATCCCAGCCAAAGTGGCCTGATTGTTCTCCATACTCTGCATTCCATCCTTGGCTCGTTGACTGATCGGGTGGGTGACTGCTCGCCTCTGTGCCTTTGTACAAATCGTCCCCCATGACTGGAATGTATCCCCTCCTTATCTCCACCTGCTGGAATCCAAAGCTTCCTTCAAGGCTCAGCTCAGGTGGAACCTTGGGCTGTCAGGCTTTTCCTGATCTCTCTATCTGTGAGTGCCAACCCCCCTTTCTCAAGTTACCTTGTATTTATTTATCTACAGCAGTGTTGGCCGCTGAAGCAGAGTATGAACTTTTAGGGGCAGAAACTGGCTTTTGTTTGTATCTTTGCATCGCCAACTCCTAATACAGTGCTTTGCACTTAGCAAATTTTTGTTGAACTTAATTGAACTGGGCTGGATTGAACTGAACTGGTTTGAGTAGAATTGAATTGAATGTGAGCAGGGTTGTGGCCAGGTCAGACCTGGACATTAGGATGATTACTCTGATAGCAGATGAAGAAAGGATTTTATAATCAACTTGAGTATGGAAGAGGAATTATTTGTCAAAATATAAGCATAAATGTACAAAGTACAAATGTACTTTCTGGGATGTAGGCCTAATTTAGAAAGATTATTTGGGTTGGGTTCAATCCACTTTCCTGATAGTCAGGAATGAATAAACACATGGACCTCAATTATGGAATCAGAGAAGTGATTTACCAGTCACCAAACATAGAACATGGAAAATAAAAACCACAAGGGATTTTAAAGGCCACTTAACCCAACCCCTTCATTTGACAGTGGAGAAAACTGAAGCCAAGATAGGAAGGAGAATTTTCTATGGAGAAAAATATAATATTTGCTGAGAAAAAAAATTAAATTAATAGGAAGTAGAATTGCTTGGGGTAAAAACATGAAGGGGGTGTCATGGAAGGGAGTCTTCATGCCAAAAATCATTGAATCCAACATCTTATAGGAATGGGAACCACAAAGAGGAAGTAATTTAGTCAAATAAGAAGAGTCAGAGCCAGGATTTGAACCTGGTCTTCTGACTCCAAATTCCATGCTCTCTCTTTCCAATGACTTATGATCTATGGGACCCAGAAGTATAATTCAGAGCTGTTATTTGATAGACCTTGCCCAGGCTTTGAAGAAGCACAGAACTTGACCAAGCTCTGACAAAGAGAATTCAAATACCACACAGGGGCCCCTGACCCAGTGCCCTTCCCATTGGGGAAAAAAAGGGGCAGGGACAGAAGCCAGGCACCACCTGCCTACAACAAAACAAAAGAGAATGTGAAAGAGTCCTGTGCCACAAGAGCAAAGCAATCGTTTCCGTTCCTGTGGGATCCACCTGGCTCCATACTCCTGTAGTCCATAAACCACATGGTGAATATTACCAAAGATGAGCCAGTTTGACATGTGGAAATGAGTTCTGTTCTCCAGGACTGATCTCATCTAAATACTCTATAAGAATTGCATCTCCCCAGATATGTTCCTCCTCCAAGTCATTCAACCTCCCTGAGTCTCTGTTTCCCCATGGATAAATTAAAGGTTTTGGACCAGATGGTCTCTGAAGTCCCTTCCAGCTCTAAATGTATGAAACTATGATCTGAGGACCACAACCACTATCACCCCTCCATGCTCAGCAATGATGATTTAGCCTACTAAAGAGAATCTGCTCTCTCTCTCTCTCTCTCTCTCTCTCTCACATATATATATGGATGTATATGCACACATACATAAACACACAATATAATCTCCATGTAAACACATATATAGTCTATATGTTGTCACTGTTTACTTGTTTCTAAGTTATGTCCAACTCTTTATGACCCCATTTGGGGTTTTCTTGGTAAATATAGTGGAGTGCTTTGCCATTTTCCTCTCTAGGTCATTTTATAGATGAGGAAACTAAGACAAACAGATTAAGTGACTTGCCCAGGGTCACACAGCTAGGAAGTATCTGAGGCCAGATTTGAACTCAGGAAGTCTTCCTTATTGCAGACCAGGCACTCTATCTATCTATAACCCAACACTCTAGTGTCACCTAACTGTCCCATAGTCAGTCCATCTATCTATCTGTCTATCTACCTATCTATCTATATACACACATATGCATATACACATACATATATAGTCTATATGTAAGAATGGTTTATATATATGAATGGCTACTAATTTACATATACATGTATGCAAATATGTATATATGCATATATGTGTTACAAATCATTCTTATATAGGAATTCTCAAAGCTTTCTATCAGCCACATACATAATAAAGACAGAAGTGTAGGTCAGGTGGGTGAAGGACAATGACCTTGAACAAGCTTTTGTTTTGGTTCAAACTTATTTGTATACTCAGTCAAACAAGGGTTTAGGAATTTCTAACCTGAAATTAGATAGCTGTCTGGTACAAAGGTTCATCCCCAGAGTCATCCCAGATACACAACATGCAAAAGTCAGATGACTTTTAGCCTAGAAACACCCTCTCTAGTTTTGGGGTCTTTGATGGGTGTGTTGGCTCATGGTCTTAACTTCGACTGAAGAATTTTAAGCCCACCTTTATCTAGGAGGGGCTTTCCTGTCACTGCCCTGGGAATTTAAATAAACAGGAACACCAGAGAGATGAGGCTCACAAGCTGGTTGCAGAGAGGAGTTTGGTAGTCCTTGGAAGACCAATGGACAAATGCAACCACAAGATTAGTGGATCACCATCAGCTCCAACCACATGAAATCAGCAGCAGGTGAGAAATCTCCAGCAAAGACTATACTATACTGCACTGTACTGTACTATACTATATTATACTATATTATTACTATACTATACTAATGCTATACTATACTATTACTATACTAATGCTATACGATACTGTACTGTACTATGCTGTATTATACTATACTAATTCTATACTGCACTATACTATATTATACTATACTAATGCTATATTGTACTGTACTATACTACATTATACTATACTATTACTATACTATACTAATGCTATACTATACCATACCATACCATACCATGCCATACCACGCCATACCATACCATACCATACTATACCATACCATACCATACTATACTCTACTATACTATACTAATGCTATACTGTACTGTACTATACTATACTAATGCTATACTATACCATACCATACCATACTATACCATACCATACCATACCATACCATACCATACCATACTAGACTAGACTATACTTCCATTCCAACTCTTCGTGGAGAAGAAGGATGACATCATCAGGAGATATCTCTGGCCCTGCTGAATGCAGAGCATGAGTAGCTTCTGAGCCTTGGCCACATGTGGACCCAGTGTGTTTGTCCTTCCATGTGTTTTTCTTAGACGTGACCGTTCTTCCCAATGATGATATGTTTATTTGCAGGAGAATGTGTTCCAAGTTTATGAGGGAAATGTTCTCTTGAAACTCTCCTTACTGGGGTATTTCACATTCAAATACCTTTGCCTCGAACTATTTGTATCTTCTGGCTGACTAATAAAAGTGAATACAGTCCTGGAAGCACATGAGCTAAGTTTTTTTGAGTGGATGCAGGTCCAGTCAGTACCTTGAACCTGGAGTTTCTTTTTCTGGAGGCCCACCCCCCCACACATGTAAAAGGAGTCAGCTTATAGCTCCAGATGGATGTTTATCCACTCAGTAAAGTTGATCCCCAAAAGACCTCTATCAGACAACAAGAATGGGAGGTTTATTGAGGAGAAGAAATGGGTCTATGATTTTAATTATATCAGGAATTCCCTGGATGAGGAAATTCCCTCTACTAATATGATTTGATGTTTTCTTTGAAACTTATAGACTTAGAGAAATTCCTCAGAGAACCCAGAGACTAAGTGACTTCCCCAAGGTCACATGGCTAGTATGTGTCAGAGGTGGGATGTGAACCCAGTCTTTCTCATTTGGAGACCAGCTCTTCATTCACTATGTCAAATATGAGACCCATGCCACAGGCAACATCCACAGAGCTGCTGCAACCAGATTAAAACAGAATTGGGAAATGTTTAACAAAATAAATAAAAACACAATAGAACATTAGTGATGTTAACATGTGGTATCCTAAGTCAATATGCACCCACAAAAATACTTATAAGGTTTATTTTTTGTTTGGTCATGTCTGACTCTTTGTGAACCATTTGAAGTTTTCTTGGCAGAGATCCTGAAGTGGTTTGCGATTTCCTTCTCCAGCTCATTTTACAGATGAGGAAACTGAGGCAAACAGGATGAAGTGACTTGCCCAGGGTCACACTGCTAGAAATTATTTGAGGCCTGATTTGAACTGATGAAGATGAATCTTCCCAATTCCAAACCTGGCACTTTATCCGCTGCACATAAGGTATAGTAACCCCTTTCCTATTTAAATTCGACATCACTGCATTACACTCCCTGCTGCCTCACTTAGGTTAAAGTAATAAAACTGTTATTCTTTTAAAATATTTTATAATTCAGACAGATCTGTTTCTCTCCTCCCTCTTTCATTCTCTCCATCTCTCAGTATTTATCTCTCTGCATCTCTCTCTGTCTCTGGCTTTTTCCTTCCTCTCACTCTCAGCATGGCTTTCTCTCTCTCTCTCTCTCTCTCTCTCTCTCTCTCTCTCCCCCTTCATCTCTCCATCTGTCTCTTTATACCATAATCTGTCCAGCAGCAGACACAGGAAGGCAGAGGCAGAGAAGAATCTGGACATTTATGAAAACAGAGTTGCTGAGGAAACTTCTTCTGGAACCCATTATCCCAGACTTGTGGCTCATCTGCTCTCCCACACAGTCAGTTGGCCGGACAATGCTACTTGCACATGTGAGCCCTTTGTCTGCAATGACCAGGGCACTAACCAGCAGGGACTGTGAACTACAAGCTTCTCTGTGCCGTTCAGATTCTCACCTAGAGAAGTAGGTAACCCTGTAACTCCCTGCTGGAATTTCTGACTCAGTGACTCCAGGTCAGACCTCAGGCTTCTGTAGTCATGATAAGCTGCACTTCTCCTCTCCTCTTCTGGCCTCTTCTTTCTTCTTTCTCTATCTCTTCCCCCCCCCACACACACACACACACATGTGTACCTAACATTCCATTAACAAGCATTTACTAAGTACCTACTACATACCAGGCACTTTGCTACTCACTAGGGATATAAAAACAAAAGTGGGATCATTCCTGCCCTCAAGGACTTACATCCTCTTGAACTATATTATGTATCTCAGAATATGTGACATTTATATATGTTTCTATTCTTATCCATTATAAGACTAGCTATCTTTAAATCCAGAGGGGATAGAAATAAAGAATATAATAATAGCTACTATTATATAGCCTTTTAAGCTTAGCAAAATAGTTTACATGTTATCTCATTTGATCCACTGCAACGACCCTGAATGGTGAGTGCTATTACTGTCATCCCCATTTTATAGATAAGAAACTAAGGTATAGAGAGGTTAAGTGACTTACCCAGGGTCATACAGCTAATAAGTATGAGTCTATATTCAAACCCAGATCCTCCTGGTTCCAAGTCCAACCTCTATCCACTAGCGAGTCCACCTAGAAGAGGAAGAGAAGGAAGAAGAGGAGGAAGAAAAGGGGGAGACAGAAGAGTCAGTACACCCCTGGCAATTAAAATATCAAAGGAAATCTGGTTCTTGGGGGCTTAGTTCCTTGAGAAAGGGAATTGTGTTCAATGAAGAACCAGCTCTTAGGATTTTCTCTCTATTTTTACTACTCCTATCCCAAGGGGAAACATAATGGAAAGAGCCCTGGTCTGGGAGTCAAGAGGCCTGGATTTTTGTCAGAACTCTGTCACCAACTTGTTGGGACTTTGGACAAATCATGACAGGTCAGGCTTTCTGAGTCGGAGTTTTGCTTCATTGAAAAGGAGGAGCTAGAACTCTAACATTTCATGTTCTATGTTCTAAGTTCTTTCATTGCTATGAAATTCTATGACAAGGTAAAAATTCCCTTTTAAGACTTCAATATGTTGTTTATTCATTCCATCTCACTGGTATCCCTTTTAGGAGGTTGTTTAGCTTAATAGCTTTTCTATAGTTGTTATTAGAGATAGTGACCTGTTTGCTTGATATGCTTTGTAAATTCTTTGTTCTTGAGGGTTAGCATATTTAATTAAACCCTGGTGAAGTTGTTGCCAGCCACATTTACAAGATGGGCTCTACCCACCAAAATCATTTATCTAATTCTTGTTTGTGCCTCTACCCACACATTCACTTACATAGCAAGATCCAAAGAATTTTGGGAGGCTAAAAATATAATGCCCCAGGTTCACCCAGATCCTTTGGGATTTCATTGGCAAAGCTCCATGAATGATTTCAGGATCGCAGAATCACCATCAGGGTATTAAACAGAATTTAGAAGGACTTTCTAACCCTAAGTCAGATAGAGGCTTGGAAAAGAAATATCAATCTTACTAGGAAGATGAAGTTGCAAAAATGAACTAAATAGTTTCAAGCTCTAATAATCTGGCTAGCTAGTTTGTAATTCAAAGGAGCTTAAACCCTAGAATTTAAGGCTTTGAGATCTGAACTTCCCCATACCTGTAGAGTGAAAAAAATGCTGATTGTGTGAAGGCTATACCTTCCTAAAACATTTGAAGTTTAGCCTCTGGATGCTAAGCTAAAGGATAAGTGATCAAACTGAAAAAAAAGAGTCATACAGAGAAGAAATAGTAAGAACCTCATGTAAAGACAAGCTAAAGCCTAGTAACAGTAACCCAACACAATATCTGATAGGAAAAGCTGGGAGCAACAATGATGTGGTGCTCAGTAGGAATCAGTCCAAATATGACCAGCAGACATCAGTAGCCCTGGAACCTCAGAGCCATGGCTTCATATATGTGCCCTGGCCATCTCTGCTCTCTCTGTGTACGTCCCTTTCCGTTTCTGTTGGCCACACATGTTCCATGAATGTGTGCCCTCTCATACACAATTCCTATGTGTGTCTACTCCTTCCTCTGATGGGAAGGGTAATTGTGTGAGAGTGTACTCCAGGCTTATGAAGGGAATGGTCTATTACAACTTTTCTTACTTTGCTATTTCATTAAATTCCTTTGCTATGAACTAATTGTGGCATCTGGCTAACTAGTAAAAGTAAACACATTGGTGGGGGCTTGTGAGCAGGGTTTTGAGTGAATGCAGACGACAAAGTACCTTAAAAGTCGGCAGGTTTGGGGGTTCAGGGATTATAACAGGGGTTCATGGATTTGTTAAATCTATTAGTATCATTATGTCTTGTTTCTGTAAACATGAATTCCCATATGGTAGGGTTTCTTTAATCCCAGTACATCTGTATATCTGTTTATGACTCTTTGAGTTGAGCTTTGTCCTTTCTAAGCCAGGAAATGATTAGAAGTTGGCGGTGGAAAATCTGTTCTGTATTTCATATGTGCTGTGCCCAGAATATTGGTTTGGAAGACAGGACTAAAGAAATGTTTTATTTGTTTCATGTCAGAAACATGGCCTTAGGTTCCTTCATGAGTAGAAACTGGGTCCATATGCAAATTTATGCCCCCAAAAACCCATAGTATCTTTTTGTCTCAAGAAAACTCAAATGAGGGATTTGGGCAATTATCTTGTCAGTTTGGGCTTTTAAATATGCTTCCACATTAAATACTCAGGTGAATATTTCAATTCACCTATATGACCATAATGAGTTTTGTGATTGGCAGCTGTGATGGGAAATAGAGAAGGTCCAGATTCAGCTTCATGAGGCTCAGGATCTGAAAAAAGACAAGAGATCTCATTCTCAGGGAGCTCAGAGTCATGGGGTAAGACAGGCTCACCCAAAGGGAACTGAGAAGTAACACTTGTAGGCTCCTACCTCATCTGGGGCATTTAGCCATTAGGCAATGGCTCCTGGCCCAGGTAGAAGTCTCTCCGTCTCCCTCCATTAACATGGCAGACACCAAACATCTGTTTCAGCAGTCCAGATTGTCTAGCATTTCCTTTCCAGAATGGCTGGTCATTCTCTGCATCGTCAGTTAGGAGAGGGACAAAAGTGTAAAGATGTGACCTCTTTCACTGGCTGGCTGAGGTGACAATCAATTATCAAGCCAAGCAATGACAGAGGCCTAAGAACTAATACAAACTGATTTAGCTCATGAAGGTTCCATTCCAAGCTGTGACATTTACAATCTATAGATCACAGAGAAGTCACTTCGTTTTTTTTTTGCTTTGAGGGGAGGGGCAATTGGGGTTAAGTGACTTGCCCAAGGTCACATGGCTAGTTTTTGTGTTAAGTGTATGAGGCTGTAATGGGAATGCAAATTTGGAAGATCTTCCCTGCCCCTAGGCTAAAGTGCACCTGAAGCCTGGGGTGGGAGGCTTGTTTTTCAGTAGATACTTTTTGATTGGCCAGTGGGTCAATAAGGTTGTTACATTCTCTGAGCCAGGAGAAGGCTATATAAGCCCTGATGTGAAGCTTTGTTTTGGGGGCTCACTTTGAGAAGTGTTCTGTGATTTGATCTGTATTCTGGGAAGCTGTTGTCCAGGGCCCCTCCGGCTTTGAAAAACCCAGATGTTGATTTGGTATGGATATAATGGTTGGACAGTTTGGAAAGCTGTCTACTTGATCTGTTTCTGTCTTGATAATTCTGCCTGTATACTTTGAAGTTTGGGGTGCTGACCTTTTCCCCTGAACAAGGTAAACGATATATGTCTGACTGATTAAAGTAAGCTTGTTAACCCATTTTGAGTTGCTTTCCTTTAACAAAGCAGATCCAAGAACCTGTGGTAGCAGCAAACCCTGAGGACGCCGGGGTGCTTGCTGCTACAGAGGCCAGATTTGAACTCCAGTCCTCCTGACTCCAGGGCCGGTGCTCTATTCACGGCACCACCTAGCCGCTCCAAGTCACTTCGTTTATATGCCTCAGTCTTCCTTTCTGTAAAATGGGGATAATTTGGACTAATTCTTATGAGTAAAGCTCTTTGTAAACCTGAAATGTGTTATTAATATTACTATTTTAACACTATTACCCTACACTCCATTGTCAAGTATTTCCTCACATCTTTCTCCTGGATAACATTTATAATTTCAAAAGAGCAAATGATTTAGAGGAAGAAGGGACCTTAATCTAGATAGGGTCCTGTAGTTGTGTCATCTTCTTCTATCTGGGGGTCCGATTCTTGACCTGGAAACCCAGAGGTGTGGGCCTAATGGTCTCTCAGTCCTTTCCAGGTTAGAGAGACTTTGGTTCAAAAAAATTAGAAATAGCATTCAGAGTGACAACCCAGAGTTCTTACAGGACCCTGAAGTGCCCTCTGAAGAGCTAGAGGTCAGTGTTAGGACCCGTCATCAAAGATAGTAAAGAGCACTCTAAGAAGAGATCCAAATGAGAAGATTCATGATTATTGCTTCAGAGAAGATCGTTTTAAAGCAGATTTAATAGCTATGAAAAATTGGCTGTCAACAGTATCCCTCTGTTCACTGGAATCCCCATAGCCTAACTGAGCTGTGACTGTGGAATCCGTAGGAAGAATTACATAATAACAGAATTTTAGAGCTGGAAGCCATCCCAGAGGACATTTTGCCCAAGCCACCCATGGGTAGGGGCACGCAAACACATCCAACAAGTGGTTGTCCTTCCTCTGCTTGGAGGTCTCCAGAGAGGGAGATCCATCTACCACTTCTCTGGGGGGGCCCATTCCATTTTTCCCCAGCTGTGACTGTTAGGGAGTTGGCATCTAGGCAATGTCTACTCATTGTTCCTCAGTCCTGCTCTTGGGGCAGTGCACAACAAATTCACTTGACAGCCCTTCAAATACTTGAATACAGCTATCATACCTTCTCCCCCAATTCCCAGTCTTCAATTTTCCAGGTCAAATAGGGCCAGTTCCTTTAAATAATCATCACGTTACATGGCTTCAAGGCCCTCTACCATCCCGGCTGCCCACCTTTGAACATTCTCCCAGTTTATCAATGTCTTTCTTAACTCTTAAGGCCAAAATCGAACACAATAACTCCAGGTGAAATCTGAGGACAGTATCATTTTCCACATTCCTGAAAACTATGCAAGATTATATTCACTTTTTGGCTGCCACATCCCACTACTGACTCACATGGAGCTTGCTGTCCACTAAAACCTCTAGATCTTTCTCAGAACAACTTCCAACTAACCAGAAGGGTGCTGGAGCCAGCTCCAATGGTCTTGACAGACTATTGTTAAATTATCAGTGTGAGCATTCACACTTTAGACATTGGCAGACCACAAACCAGAGCTTGATTTTTTTTTATTTTGTGGATTGTCTAGACTTAAGAAAGTTGTGGAGAAAATGTTAATAATCCATATTAAACTGAAAAGTTTAAAAGGTACTTTTTGTGACAGCAAAAAATTGGAAAGAAAGTAGATATCATTTGGGAAATGCCTAAACAAATAAATGAATGTAATGGAATAGTACTGTGCTATAAGAAAAGATGAATATGATAAATACAGAGAAACATGAAAAGATCTGTATGAACTGATACAGAATGAAGCCAAGAAAACAACATATACAATGACTACAACATCAACAGGAAGAACAATCACAAGAAAATCAAAAGTGAATTTTACAAAATCACAAGGAACAAGCATGGCGTCAAAGAAAAGAGATGAGAAGATACTCCCATCCCACCTCGTTGCAGAGATGGGAGGTCCACAAGTGTGGTACGCTGCACCTATTTTCAGATTTTTTTTCCTATATGCTGATCAGTTTTTATGGGTTTTTTTCCTTTAAAAAATTATTTTCTTAGGGAAAGCTAGGTGGCAAAGGGGATAGAGCCCCAGCCCTGGAGTCAGGAGGGCCTGAATTCAAATCTGACCTCAGACACTTACTAGCCATGTGACTCGACCCCGATTGCCTATTGATATAGATATATAGATTTAGATATAGATACATGCATATATACATATGTGTGTGCATATGTACAAATATATGTATATAGGTATAGGGGTGTGGGGGTGTGTGTTGTGTGTGTGTGTGTGTGCACGCACACATGTATTATATGGGATGGCTCTCCAGGAAGCAGGACAGCTAGGAATTTGGGGGGAAATTTTGGTGGCATAAAAAAAGATATCAATAAAATTTTATTTAAAATAAAAAAAGGAAATGAGCTTAGTCTGACATGACATGTTCTTGAGGAAACCCTTTATAATCCATAATTCCCTTCCTAGGTGTTTGCCAGCCATTTCTTTAATGACCTCTTTCGAATTTTTTCAAAAGTCAATTTCATTGGCATATAGTTTGCAGACTCTTTCCCACACACACTTTTTTTCCCCTTTTTTTGGAAAATTGGAGTATCTGCCCTTCTCCAGTCTTGTGATGCCGCTCATGTTCTCCGTGATCTTTCAAATATCTCCAACAGAGACTCAACAATTGCACCTGCAAGTTGTTTCGATGCCCAAGAATGGGTTTGATCTGGATTTGAATTCATCCAGGGCAGCCAGGGGCTCTCTTCCTGTCTCTTCCCTCTTCTTGGGTACCAGCCCTCTCAGTTCTGCTCAGAAAAGAAATTAAAAGCCAGGCTCTGGAATTGAGCCTCTCTCTCTCTCTCTCTCTCTCTCTCTCTGTGTCTCTCTGTGTCTCCCTCTCTGTCTCTCTCTCTGTCTCTCTCTGTCTTTCTCTCTGTCTCTCTCTCTTCTTCTCTCTCTGTCACTCTTTCTGTTTGTCTCTCTCTCTCTGTCTGTCTCTGTCTCTCTGTGTCTGTGTCTGTCTCTCCCCCTCCCTCTCTCTCTCTCCCATCAGTCATCATTCCCTCCACCCCAAGCAAAGGTTTTACCCCTTCTTTGATTCTACCTTGTCTTCTGAGAGCTTTGGAAAACTTCACAGGGTCTTTTGTTGTTTAGGTTTCTATGTCTATCTTTTTTGTTTAGGTTCACAGAGGAAGAAGAGGAAGCCAAGAGAAGGGAGGAAACTTCTTTCAAAGACACACAGTCAGTTAATGAGAGGCAGGATAAGAGCCCAGCATGTCTACGCCTACACCAGGCTTCCCCCAGTCCACGGAGATCCCAAGGAGTGGCTGGTTGAGGCCCTTTCTTCTAGGAGCTCAGAGTCTGGAAGAGCCAGTCCTAGGCCCTGCCCTCGGGGAGCTCCCAGTCTTGGGGAGACAGAAGAAGGGCAGGGCCTACCCTAAAGAAGTTCATAATCTCCCCTGAGAGGGGACTCTCATACAGGGATTACAGAACACATAATCCAAACAGTTTTACCAGCCAACAGTGAGGCTGCCTGAGGATAGAATTGGAAACTGGAGTTTTCCTTTGGGGTATATGAGCCTCAGCTGGACTCTGGATCCCCTGAAGATCTCAGTGGCGGTTCAAATATTTCCCCAAATAGATTTTCTCGGGCACTGTTCCCTTGGCTATCCCCAGGGGCCTGGAGGGATGGAAGCCACATGTGCTCTTGCCCTTAAACCTAAATCCTGCAGATTTCTTGAGAATGAAGCATGACTTGTGCCGTCTTTGGGCTCAACATCTCAGAGCCCTGCTTTAAGAAGGGTTTGTCCCTGGACACCAAAATAAATAGAAGACATCAGTTGAACTGAATGATCTCTGGGTCCCTCCCAAATTTGAGATGCTGTGACTCTTCCCATGGGACCCCAAGTTCCATTTTTTCCCCCTTTGAGGCCTTATCATCTGCAGTCTCTCCATCCTGCCCCACATCAATGGTGGCTAGGCTAGGAGGCATGGTGGGCACTGCAGCTATGATGTCGTAACAGGAGCACTGGAGGGGGAGGCAAAAGACCACAGTTCAAATCTCAGCTCTGCCCACAAGACTTTGAGCAAGACATTGAACTTCTCGTGGATTTCATTTCCTCTTCTCTAAAATGTAGAATAGATATTTCTTAAGGATGGGATGATGAGTCAAACAATGTCGCCACAAAAAAAGTGGGGACCTGAGGACCAGCCTAAGTGATGAGTGGAGAAGCTTAGCACCAGAGGGCTCACCACAGGAAAGAGGTAGGGGTGGGGATGGGCATGGAGTTTGTTGTGGTCATTCTGTTTTGGGGAAGGATGGTGATGTTCAGTCAGGGTCCACTCTTCATGACCCCATTTGGGGTTTTCTTAGCAAAGTTACTGGAGTGGTTTGCCATGCTCATTTTACAGATGAGGAAACTGAGGGAAACAGAGTTAAGTGACTTGCCCAGGGTCACACAGCTACGAAGTATCTGAGGCCAGATTTGAACTCAGAAACATGAGTCTTCCTGACTCCAGGCCCAGCACTCTGTGCACTGTGGCACCACCACCTAGCTGGTGTTCTAGGGCCACAGCAATTCATGGAAGACCATTTATTAGATTTGAAGGGACTCAGATCCAAGTCAGGGGAAAGAGTGGAGAAGGAAGGGAGGGTCACAGGCAGCAGAGGAAATCCTGGATGCCTTAAGCATTGGATAATAATAGCTGACATTTAAATAACTCTTTGTGGTCCAAAAAAGATGCTTTACATACATGAGTTCATTTAGTTGAAGTCATTAAGAATCACATCTACTGGGGTGGCTAGGTGGCACAGTGAGTAGAGTGCCAGCCCCAGAGTCTGGAGGACCTGAGTTCAGATCCAGCCCCAGACACTTAACACACACACACACACACACACACACACACACAAAACTTAGCCATGTGACTTTGGGCAAGTTACTTAACCCCAATTGCCCTCCAAAAAAAAGAAGCACATCTACCAAGTCGTTGATTTTTAGCTTTTGCTATTGGGGGTGAGGGGAGGATAAATTAGGTTTTATGCTACAGAGGTAGCCTGGTAGATAAGACCACACATGGGCTAGAAGTCAGGAATGCAAATCCCTCATTTAATACCTACTAGCTGTAGGACCCTAAGCAAGTCACTTAACCTTTATGTGCCCCAAAGCTGCTAAGTCATAGATGAACCCATAGAGAACTCTCCTTTGGCAGGAAGAGTTCACTCATAAGCAGTTCCTCCACACTGACAAAATCAAAGCTTTTTCAGGTTTTGTGTAATAGCTACCTAGGTAATACCAGATAAAACATGTGTGCCTACATATATACACATATATTCGGACATACATACATCTGGCCATGGGTACGCTGGAGCCAACCCGAAGAATCTCCCAAAAGACAATTGATAAATCTTCATCGTATTGATACCTCAGAAATCAGCAAACCCTACAAACAAAGGATTGATTTATTGTTTGTCTGGACTTAAGAAAATGTTAGAGAAAATGCTGATGATTCAGATTAAACTCAGAAGTGTGAACATTATTTTTGGAGAGCTGGTTGTTAAACATTTACCAATAAATATACACATATATTTGGATGAATGTTATTTGAGACGGCACCATAGTGCACAGAGTACTGGGTCTGGAGTCAGGAATAATCATTCTCATGAGTTCAAATTCACCCTCAGACACTTACTAGCTATGTGACCCTGGGCAAGTCACTCAACTTGTTTGCCCCAGTCTCCTCATCTGTAAAAGGAACTAGAGGAAGAAATGGCAAACCACTCCAGTGTCTTTGTCAAGAAAATCCCAAATGGGGTCAGGGAGAGTAGGACACAACTAATTACTAAATAACCATAGCAAATATTCTATAGTTACACATATAACACCTGTGTATGTATGTGTGTGTGTATACACAGGTCCTGTACTCTGTTTCACATATGAAATATAGTGATATTTAGATGTAGATCTCATATGTGGTAAACATCCATTCTATCCATTCATCTATACATAAACATGTTAATATAGATATAATATGTGGTGGATAGAGCATTGGGCCTGGAGTCAGGAAAATTTAAGTTCAAATCCATCCTCAAACATTTGCTAACTGTGTGACCCTAGTCAAGTCACTTAATCTCATCTGTTTCACTTTCCTCATCTGTAAAATAGAGTTAATAATAGCTCCTACCTCCCAGGGCTGTTGCGAGGATTAACAGAGATAATCTATGTAAAGCCCCTCCTTCCAGTGTGGTTGTGCATCTCTCTGCCTCACAATCTGGCCAAACAAACTTGGTTGCTGCTCCCCTAGGTCCCCCAGGCTTGAAGGGCCTCCCTCCTCCTTCTACTTCTAGAAATCCTTAGCTCCCCAGGGCTCACTTCAACCATCACTTCCCACAAAAGACCTTTCCCGACTGCCCCCAGTTCTTAGTAAACCCCACTCCCAATTAATTTATATTTATTTTGTACATTTACTTATCTCTGATAATTTTCCCATAAAATATAAGCTCCTTGAGGGCAGGACCTGACTCACTTCTGTATGTTTCCTCCATACTAGATATAGTGCATGATTAATGATCTATGCTGAACAAATGTTTACTGACTGATTGGTTGTTCCCTTTGTACCCTTTGGAAGCTGGGGGCTGGGTCGCAGGTTCCTCATTCAATGGTTGGTGTCCTGGTACCCACACTAACGCCCTGTGTGCCCTTGGGCACGTTAGTCAGCCTCTCTGACTCTCTGGTCCATATTTAAAAGACAGAGAAAATAAGTCAGACACTATAAACACCAAAGCATCCTTATAAGGATCAAAAGATCCAGGGAATAAAAATCCCAACAAAAATGTGAGCTATAAAGCATTATGGCACCGTGAGTAACATAATTCTTCAATACTTCAATTTGTCAGTCATCCCATCAATGTGCTCACCCCCTCCTGGGGTACAGATCACAACTCATCACTGGCTTCTCCTTCTGGACAATTCTTGTCTAGCTCCTCCCTTGAAGGCTCTGGAGATTATTTGCTAGTGCACTATAGGCTGGCTGACCTCTGGACCTTGGAACATCTGTGGAGACCAGGGCCACCTTCAGGCCACCCACCTATATCCCTTGATAATGGGAATTGCCAGACCTTACTTGACTGGCTTCCCTCCTTTTCCAATCTTATATTTCCTAGGTATCTTTTTAATCTCGTTTTATACATAATCCATCATTGCTAACACCTTCCAGCCCACTGGTACCCACCACATACAGAGCTTCCCTGATTTATACCTCATTTGATATTAAGCTGAAAGACCACTAATCAAGGCCATCTTCTTTGTTATCACATCTATTCATAGATCTTATGTGAGCTTAGCTCACAGATGTGTAGCACCCCTTCTGGGGCTATTTCCCCAATCTGCACTGGAACTCATAATCCGGGGTCTCCAGTGGGGTGGTCACAATTACTCTCAAGGTTCTCAGGGTAATCCTGAGGGAATATGTTTCTAGCACTATTGCCCCAAAGTCTCTAAGTGTTCCCCATAATCAATTTGCCACAAAACTTAGTTAACTTTTGGAAAAGGTATTTATGGAGAAGGTATAGTATAAGCCTATGGTACAAGGTGTCTCCCCACCCAAACCTGGTCTATAGTGTCCCACCTAATACACACAGCCTCCATGGAGAAATGGGCTCTGAGAATACAACTATAAGAGGAACATGTGTCCAGATATGTGTGGCTAAGAGGCACCATCCGACTTTTAGTCTTGGGAGACTTTTTTTTTTCTTTTTCTTTTGTGGCATCCTCAGGTTCCCCTTAGGTGGTCCTCTGCTAGGCAGGCCACTCAGACAGGCTCCCAGGAGATAAGCTATTCTGGAGCTCATAGCTGGCACTGCTCTCCTCCTGGAGAGGTCACACACTCTGAAGTTGCCGCTTCATGCATCTGTCTGTAGCTGATTACACGGCCCATCAACCATCTGCTGAGCAGTGGGCCTGGCTACCCATTCTTGTGGGCATTGTTACTGCTTCCATTCTTCACTGACTCATGATAACACCATCTGGCAGGACCTCCAAGTCTCCCAAACTTAAATGATCACCTGGACACTTCTATCTCAGAACAGTCATTCTCCTAAGATCAAGAGCAAGGAAACACAAAAAGACAAGAGTGACCTCAGGCTCCCAAGGGCCGTGGCTTGGTGGGTGATGAGGCAGCCACCCTTCCCTTCTTCCCTGGTTCTTGGAGAAGCATCCCAAAGTATCCCTCCACCTTTAGAACCAAGAGGCTGAGAAAGAGATGGCTGGGTCACTCTTCCTCTAGGGACACTGGGTTCCAGGTCAGCAGCCCCCAAGTCTTCAGTTTTCCAGCTCTGCAGTCAATTAGCAAACTGTTCACCATCACATAGCACAGCCCCCTCAGTCACTCATGGATTGAAATGGGTTCCCTAAGCTTTTCACACAGTTTCTTGGTCCAGAACCAAGTAGGGATTATCTTCACATGCTTGAAGAAAAGTTGTTCATTTGAACTGTGCACATGTGACAGAGAAAGACGAGCCTTTGAAAGTGCAAAGCTGGTCTTTGACAGCTGTTTTTGCTATTTTAGCTGTGCTACAGATGGGACACAGACTCACCTTGCTGCAGGAGATCCTCTGAGACTGCAATTTGCTCCATCAACTCAAACGATGTTTTTCAAAAATAATAATAATAACATACAAACAAAAAGATAGGGATCGTGTATTTCCTCCATAATCTCAGTCAGTTGTGTGACTGTGAACATGTGGTCTGCTGTAGAAAATTGTTTAGGGGAAGCCTCCCAGTTCTCTCTTTCTATTTTCATGAAGGAGATGCTGGATACATATGTGAACCATTTACATAAAGATTTTGTAGAGATGAGAAAGTAGGCATATGGGTCAGTGCTTGCTGAGGTCATCTCAGTTCCTTTGGTTTTCTTTGTTTTTGGTTTTTGGTAAGAATCCTGTGTTAGTACAAAAAGCAGCAAGTTGGTGCCTTGGGCCATGTCTGAATTTGGGTCTTCCTGATTCCAGAACTTAGCTCTAACCAGCGTACCACATAGTTGTCTCTGAGCACTGAAGGCTTGATTTTTAAGAAAGCTGAAAGAACAGAAGATACCAAATGATTGGGGGTGAAGGGATCACATATGGCACCTCTGCCTTTATTCTGGAACTATTCATAATTTATAGACTTGAGAATTTTTGGCCTTCTTCATTTCTGATTCTCAAAGCATATTTTCCAAAATACTTTTCACCATCTTCCCCTACAGGTTCATATTAAAGTCCTTAAGGTTCAAAGTAGTCATTGACTTAGTCTGGAGGATTGTTTTAAGTTCTTCATTGAATTTTCCAATTTCATCTTCCTTAACAGGTATCAGCACATAAGCAACTGTGGTCTTTGTGATGGTCTTCTGGCTTGTGTTCTTTTTGAGTCTCAGAAGTCAAGATAACCAAATTCCCTACAAAACGCACTCCTCACAAGTGCTTGAGGAGACCAGTTTCACTAGCGTCAATGTTTGCCTTGCCTCCAGTGGAACCTGTAAGTTGTTGCCCCACTAAGTCACAACTTCCCCACTCCTGGTTTCATTTACAGATAGAATATCAAGATGAATGTGACTCAGTTCCTCCAGTAGTACATTGGCCCACTGATTGTTGTATATATGTCTCATGGTTAAAGTACTGACATGTAACTTAGGGCTTACACTTGGTCTAAAGACCATTGCCTTCAAACCCTATGGTCTTTTTGTTACCACTTGGCCACCATCACTGTGTAAGTGAAAGAAGACTGAACACAACTAAGAATTATATTTTTATTCCTTTCTTTTTTTTTCAAGGTTGCTGTGGTCAAAGCACTCAACAACTTTGGGCCATGCTACCTACCATAGACCATGAATGAACCTCTCTGCCCTTACCTGCATTGGTTCTCAGACAATAGCCAGCGTGTGGCCTGGGCCCTACTTGAACCCTTCCCAATAGAACAGAACTTGCCAGAGCTTGTGCTTCTTGGGCCTGGCTTTCAAAAGGCCCAGGTCACCTCCATGCCAGGATGAGGCATCAAATGAGGAGGGCTTTTGTGGAAATGTGAGCTGTTATTAGTCTTATTAGATGGAGTCTGCCTAAATGGCTTTAATAGCTGACATTTATGTGATGCTTTGGGGGTTTATCAAGCATGTTACATTATCTCATTTGCTCCTCACAACAACCATGTGAGGGAAGGACAGAGGGAGGGCAGAAGCCATCTTTTTATTTTTTTCTTTATTAATCTGTTTGTTTACTTTGAGTTTACAAGATTCAGTTCCCCAGTTCTTTGAGTTTCAAATTTTCTCCCCCTCCCTCCCCTTCCCCCCCCCCATGGCAGCATACAATCAGGTATAAGACCTGCAGATACTTCCACATTAGAAATTGGTCAGGTTATAAAGAAGGATTGTAATGGATGGAATGAACGATGGGAAAGAAATAAACCAAATCAAACAAGAAAAAGAAAGAGAGCAGGTAACTTGCTTCAATCTGCATTCAAACTCTGTTCTTTCTAGTTCTTTCTCTGAACGTAGATACTTCTCTCCATCATGAGTCTTTTGGAGTTTACTCGTAGCCCTGCATTTCTGAGAAGAGTCCAGTCTATCAAAGTTGGCCATCACACATATGTTGTGTCTGTAAACAATTACAGATTTCTCCTAGTTCTGCTCTTCTCACTCAGTATCAGTTAGTATAAGCCTCTCCAGGTAAATATGAAATCCATCTGCTCCTCATTTCTTATAGCACAATACTATTCCATTCCATGCATATACCACAACTTGTTCAGCCATTCCCCAATTGATGGGCATCCCCTTAATTTCCAATTCTTTGCCACCACAAAAAGAGCTGCTATAAATATTTTTGTACATATGTATCTTCCTCCAGCTTCTATGATCTCTTTGGGATACAACCCTAGAAGTGGTATTGCTGGGTCAAAGGACATAAAATTACTTATAGCCCTTTGGGCATAGTTCCAGATTGCTCTCCAGAATGGTTGGATCAGTTCACAACTCCACTAGCAAGGCATTAGTGTTCCAATTTTTCCACATCCTCTACAGCATTTATCATTTTCCTGTTTTGTCATCTTAGCCAATCTCACCAGTGAGATGTGGTACCTCAGAGTTGTTTTGATTTGCATTTCTCTAATCAGTAGTGATTTAGAGCATTTTTTCATATGCTTATGGATGTCTTTAATTTCTTCCTCTGAGAACTGGGCAGGAGCCATCTTTATCATCATTCCATACTCACCCTCAACAGGGATGAAGAAGCCCAAGATCACACAGCTAATACAATCCATGGTAGAGCTCAGACTCAAACCCAGATTCTCCAACTAAAAGATCAGTGCCCTTTCTGCTGTACCATGATGCTCTCTCCATCTCTAAGAAGTATCAGCCCTAAAATATGCTAAGAAACAGACACTATTTTTCTCCCTTTTTGCACAGGTGGAGGACTGTGGGTACAGAACATCACAGACTCATTTGATGTATTTGACTAGTCTTGCTCAAATAATGTTTTTCTCTCTTTTTTTTCTTCGTTATGAAGAATGACTGGGGAGAGGAGAGGGAGACATATATTTGGAAATGAAGAGTATGTAAAAGTGAAAACTATCAGTGAAATTTAAGAAGGAACAAATACTACTGTCCACTACTAGATTAGTTTAACACAGTATTTCCACTTCGAAACCCTTCTACAGATGGGTAAAATGCCTATATTTTCTTCTTTATCAGGCTCAGTCTTGGAGTGTTTAGGCTCAGTGCATCAAGACTAGAAGCTGGAGAGAGGGAGGAAGAATGAAAAATAGTCCCATATCAGAACTGTCTACACAAGGGTCATATTCCCATACTAGAAGGTCTGCTCCATGAGGGATGGGAGGAGCAAGATACAGGGAGAAGGTCAAGTTAAGCTGCTTTCTGTATTTTTTACATTTAGAAGTGTCAAGAAGCCAGGATCTTTGAGAACTGGAAAAATTTTCCTCAGACCAGAGTGGTGAAGAAACACTCATTCAGTAACAATAACCCATATTTCCATAATGCCTTAAGGGTGGCAAGAATTATAAGAAAGCAACTCTTCATAAAAGCCCTGTGAGAATCTTCTTCCTTTTTTACAAATGTGGAAACTGAGGCTTTAAGAGGTTAGTTGAGTAGAACGGAAAAGGCCACTAGAAGTCAAAAGACAGATGTCTATATTGGCTCTATCACTCACTAGGTCTTGGGGCAAATACTAGATATCTCTGGGCCTTTCCCATCCTTTGCTAAAGTGATGGGGGTAGATTAGACAATTAGGCCATCTTGAAAGGTGATCTTTTTCCAGTTCTAACTATGCCCATTGTCGCATAGCTAATAAAATCTTTGAGCCTGGGCTGGAGCTCCAGGCCCGTTGGACTTCCCACACTGCCATCCTGCCCTCTCTGACATCCTAACAAGCTGTGAGAGCGTCACCCAACCATCTACTCTGGCTCCAAGCTGACCTGCAGGGGTTTGGGTCAGCAGTGCCAGACACCACTTTTAGCATTTTTCATAAGCTTAAAATTCCTCAGGAATTGTTAGGAAGTCATTCTAATCCAATTTTGCAAGTTGACTTCTGAATTAAGGCAAGTTCATAGAGAGGACTGTGTCCTTGTCTTTCCCTTGGGCTAGGAAGGCGGCTTCTGTGTGACAAGGTCCAGAGAAAGCCAAGTTCTTAAAGGGGTACCAGGGGTCAGGAGGGGATCAGGGACAGAGGCCCACAGAGAAAAACAGTCATAAGATGTTAGAACTCAGAGGGAAATTTGAGATCAGCTCTACTAAAGCTTCTTCTCACCCTCTCTCTAATTTTACAAATGAGGAAATTGAGGCTCAGAGAGATTCATAGAATGAAGATCGAAAGAACCTTGAAATCATGCAGTCTAGTCTCTGTAATTTATAAGATGAGGAAAATTAGGCCCAGAACAGGGAAGAGACTTGCCCAAGATCACACCCTATGAGCAAATATTCAATATTTTTACAGGACCACCTGACCTGGCTTCCAGCCACCTTCTGGGATTTTATGTAGCTATTCATTACTCACTTTGCATTCCAATAGGGTGGAGTGTGCCCATTCATCAGATATCAGAATAAAGGCACAGAAAAGTAAAGTATTTGTTAAAGGTAACACAGCAAGTCTGTACCAGTAAAGGCAGCGGCTAAGGCAGCTCTCCCATAACCCACAGTCTGTGGCCTCAAGGGCCCTTCTCCTGAGCAGGCATGTGCTCACCTCTCCCCAGAGCTTATGGGACACTGAATGAACGGTGCCTTGGAAATCTACTAGGCAGCTCTCAGAAAAAAAATGCTATTTATCAGCTCAGCTAAAGGAGTACATCTAATACTTGCTGTCCAGAGGGAGAATGCGGACCTCGCCACTCAAAGAGTTCTAATGGAGATTGGATAATAATAACAAATCATTTTCCATCACTCTGTGAGGTTTACAAAGCGCTTTCTTTGAAACCCACTTTTCAAAGAAGTACTATAGGTATTTTATCCCCACTTTACAGAAAAGGAGACAGAGATTCAGAGGTTGCATGACCTGTCAATAGCAAAACTCACAGGACTTCAGAGCCGGCAGGGACCTTGGACATCCCCTGGTCCAATTCCCTTGTTTTACAGATGAAGAAACTGAAGCCCAGGGAGAAAAAGTATCTTGTTCAAGGCCACACCGCCAGCAAGTATCAAAGCCAGAATTTAAATCCACCTCCTATCTCCATGCTGAATGCTATTTCCAAGGTGTGAGGGCTGCTGGAGAAAACATGCCTACTCACAGTCTACTGAACTAGGGACCTTTGAGGCCAAGTCCAGCTAGCACATCTTTCACCTGAGGCAAAAACAGTTTGCTGAGAAGGGATCCAGCCAAAGACCAGTTCTATGGAGGAGGGGGGAGGAAGCAGGCTTTACATCATTAGTATTATTGGGACAAAATGTCGCTTATTGTATGGTATTGCTATTATTATGAAAAGTGGTACAAAGGACAATTCAACACAGGTATAGCTAGAGAGAGAGAGAGAGAAGAGCCTATCCTTGGCTATGGCCCCTTGAGAGCCCAACCCAAGTATCTTCAGGGTTGGAAAGGAATGCCTCAGTGATTGGATCCTGGAGGCCAGACAAGGGAACTAACTGGGCCGTACCACACCAGGCCAGTGAAGGACTAGTAACATACACACACACACACACACACACACACACACACACACACACACATTTCCTAATGCCAGCACTCTAGAAGGAAATTCCTCATTTCACTTTTTGCTTTGGACATCCCTCCCAACTCTGGGATGCTGGGATTCTAATGACACCAATAGCAAGTGTGGACCCTTCTAGGCACTGAACCCCATCATGGGAGGGACGATGTCATATTATCCGCAGTTTTTCACCTCCCTTGACAACCCCTACCTAGAGGACCCTATGATGCACCTGGGTAGGTGTTTCTCCCTGCTAGACTGCGGGTCTTGTGAATTTTGTGTCTCCCCATCCCCACCCCAAGAAATGAGCACAGTGAGCATGTCCTCAATGTCATTGACAGCAACGGCGGCTAGATGGCCAGCCTGGAAGTCAAAAAGAGTTGGTTCAAATCTTACCACTGCTACATACTCTGGCTTCCTTACCTTGAGCAAATCACTTACCTCTAAGTGCCCTCAGGAGACTCTTTGAGACTATAAATTGCAGATCAGTTGCTAATCTCTATTGGCGAAGGAAGTTTTCTCACTGAGAGTTTCCTATATCAATGAAATCCTACATCTAGAGGCAGAGATGTTACAGTGGATGAAGGACTGGTCTTGGAATCAGAGAAAACTAAGTTTTGAACACTGCCATAGACACCAGCTGTATGACCCTGTGCAGGCCACAACCACTATCTGCCTCAGTTTCCACATTGGCAAAATGGGGATAATAATGCCACCTATTTCCCAAGGTCATTATGAGGATCAAAGGAGATAACGTTTGTAAACCTTGAAGGATTTTAGAAATGGTAGCTCTCATTAATAAACCCACAGTTATTATTTTTTAATGCTCAGAAAATATTTGTTGAATGAAACTGAATTGAATTACAGGCTTTATCCCCAATTCTTCTCTTCCCAAACACCATCACAGATGCACTTGATGCCTGAATACATTCCCTAATTTCTGGCCTTGGCATCTTTGCTCACCCCATCTCTCATGTCTAGAATTCTCTCCCTTCACTTCTCCCCTTTGGCCTGGTGAATCCTACTCATCTCCCAAGGCTCAGCTCAGGCACTTGAAATTAGAGAATTCAAATCTGGAAGGGGCTTTAGAAATTGGGTAGATTTTTTTTTTTTTTTACTGATGATGAAACTAAGGGCAGAGAAGGGAAGGGTTCCAGATCATATAAGCAATAAAGAACTGGGCAGCCCACATCTCTTGACTCCAAATTCAATGTTCTTTCCTCTGTGCCAGGCTGACTCCTCCAGGAAGCCTTCCTGGATTGCTGTCCCCTTCCCCCAATCCACAACAGGAAGTGCTATGTCCCCCCACCCCAGCAGCTAGAGCCCTTTGTTTATCTAGCTTCTTTTGCCCTTGTCTCCAGGCTCCCAATGGGCTTGACTGATTAGCCTGATGAGATCATTCTCTCGACCATGACCTTGGTCTAAAGATAGGGCCCAAAGAGTGCCCGGGGCTGCTTCCTGACCATTGTACAGGACTCTCCACCCCTTGGCCCAGATGCCTGGCATCCTTCCTCACCCCACCAGCGCCACAGGGTTCCTGATCTGGAAAAGACAGATCGCTTCCTGCTCCCCAGTTCCTGTTTTTCTGAGAGGCCACAGGACTGTGCTCAGTCAGAGCTGGGTGAGACCAGGCCAGGCTGGCCGGGGAGGGCTGGGGCTGCATCTCCTGTGGCCACAAACACACGATCTATGTGTCCTCAAGAGACCCCAGGCTCTCCCTGAAAAACAATGCCCCCAAAGGCTTGAGCAAGGCCACTGGCTTCACAGAGGGTTCTTGCTAAAGAAAGGCAGCCTTGCATCATGGAAAAGACCTGGCCTGTGAACCTAGAGGACCTGGGTCCTGTAACCCTGCAGCTCAGTGATGATGTGATGATCTTGGTTGAGTTTTTTCTTCTCTGGCCTATAATACGAGACAGTTGGACTAGAATGTTATCTAAGGACCCTTTCACCTCTAACATTCTATGTTCTAAGGTCTCATGCATCCCTGATTTTCTATGTTTTAAGTTCTATGTTCTAAGGTTCCTTCTACTCCAACATTCTAGGTTCTAGGTTCCAAGGTCTCTCTCAGCTCTGAGATTCTAAGGTCTATGTTCTAAGGTCCCTCCCAGCTCCAATATTTTATGTTCTTGGTCCTTCTCGGCTGAAAATCCCTGTCATCCCTCTTTGTAGTTCACTTTCCTCATCTGTAAAAGGAACTAGATGTCTGGTCCTAATTTCCCTTCCAGTTCCATCTACAGAGGACCAATTCAACAAACATTTATTGAGCACCTGCTGTGTACAGAACCCTATTGTTTGAACTGAAGTAGACACCAAGTTTGAATAATGCCCTCAGTACTTACATTTAAGTAGCAGATAAGGTGGTTGTTGTTCAGTCATTTCAATTGTGTCCAGCTCTTTGTGACCCCATGTGGGATTTTCTTGGCAGAGATACTGAAGGGTTTTGCCATATCCTTCTCCAGTTCATTTTACAGCTGAGGAAACTGAGGCAGACAGGGTTAAGTGACTTGCCCAGGGTGATACAGCTAATGAATGTCTGAGGCTGAATTTAAGATAAGACATGAATTCAAAAAAATAGGCACACTAATGAGAAGTGATCTTTTATACAGGATGTCCCAAAAGTCTTAATTTAAATTTAAGCTATGATAACTTCAGAATTATAAATGGTACATACTTACCAAAAAAATTTTTAAAGGTTAATTATTTAAATCTTTAAAATACTGATATATGCCTCGCTGAAATTCAACATAACTATAGTTGTGTACTATATGTCTTTCTAGTCAATTTTTGAACTTTGCAAAAATGTTCATTAGTTACTGCTTAGTAACTGAAAGGATTACATTTCTAATCCTAGCTTTACAGCCATCCAAAGAATGAGGTTCTAATACACATGAGACAGTTTTCATGTAATCCAACAAGAAAAGCCTAATGGAGATCAAGTGACCATAGTGACCAAGCAAGAGGACCTCCTCTGCCTATATCTCGATCTGAGAAAAGGTCATTTAGAAACTGCTGCCTAATAACAGGATGCCCCACCTTGTTAAAAACAAAATAAAAAGTTTCTTCAAAATTCACAAAACAAAATAGGTACAAAAGAAATATAAATAGCTAACCTTTCAAATTGCACTTTTTAAGCTTGCAGCATTTATATTTCTGAAGTTATTTAAACCCTAAGCCGCACTAAGACTTTTGGGACACACTGGATAACATTTTAAGATTTACAAAGAAAGGGCTTTCCATGGAATCTCCCTTAGCATTGAGTATTATTATCCCTGTTTTAAAGCTGAGTAACCTGAGACTCAAAGAGGAGATGTGAGTTGCCCAACTAAAAAGTTCAGAAAGGTTTCTTGGAAGAGGTGGCTTTGGAATTGGGCTCAGAAGGATGGGTAGGAATTCAACAGGCAGGAAAATGAATGAACAGTCTCCTGATTAGGGATTTGAGGGAATAACTAAAAAGCTGCTGTAATACTCCTGGCAATGAAATTAATTCAGACATTAATTAAATTAAGTTTAAGTTGTTTGTATTGATTTTTAGGGTTAAGTTTGTGTCATGATCCTCTTCGACGACGAAGGACCAACCGCAAGCTGGGATCCAGATCTATGACTGCATCAGTGTAGGGAACTCCCCACATGGAGATTTTCTCCACTCGTTCTGATCAGTTCTCTTCCATAATTCACAGTCTTTGCTTGTTGCCAGGGCACTGAGATGAAGTGATCGGCCCATGGTGCCCCAGCTAGTGTGGGTTAGAGGTAAGACATGAAACCAGGTCTTCCTGATCCCAAACAGCCCCCCAGCCCCCATGCCATGCTGCCTCTTGGGCTTTTATGAAAATATTGCTTTATTAAAGTTTATCAGTATTTCACTAACAGTCTTAATCATTAAGAAGAAGAAAAAGGAAATCCAACTCGCATGGCTCTGCTTTGATTTGGTTTAGGGGTTTTTGAGGGGATACAGTAGCTAAGTCTAGGAACAGAACATAGTATGGAGATGAGAAAGCAATAGTAGCTTCAATAACAATAACTGTTGTTCAGTCATTTTGGTCATGTCCAAGTTTTCTTGACCCCTTTTAGGGTTTTCTTGGCAAAGACACTGGAGTAGTCTGGCTTTCCTTCCCCAGCTTGTTTTACAGATAAGGAAACTGAGGCAAACAGGGTTTAAGTGACTTGCCCAGGGTCACACAGCCAGTAAGTGTCTAAGTCCATATTTGAACTCAGGGCTTCTTGACTATAAGCCCTAGACTCTATCTACTTCACCACTAGCTGCCCCTAGACACTGTGTAAAGATTATTATCTCATTTGATCTTCCCAACAACCCTGGGAGGTAGGTACTATTATTATCGTCCCCATTTTACAGATGAGAAAATTGAAGGAAATAGAAGTTAAGTGACTTGCCCAAGGTCACACACCTAGTAAGTAAGGTCAGGTTTAAAGTCAGGAAGATGAGTCTTCCTGACTCCAGGCCTGGTGTCCTATCTGCTGTGCCACCTAGCTGCCCAATAACAACCATAACTAGTATTTACATAATGGTTTGAAGTTTACAGAGCATTTTACATATAGTATCGGATTGGAGCCTCACAAGGACCTATAAATGGTCCCTTAGCTATTATTTCCCTAGTTTGTAAACTAGGAAACCGGGGCTCAGAGAAAGTAAGTGACTTGTGAAGGGCCACAAACACCAGTAAGTGCCAGAGGCAGGATTTCAACCCTTGTCTTCCTGAGAGTCCAGAACTCTATGTACCAAGTCAGGCTACAAGATACGTTGGCAGAGGGGGAGGACAAATAGCCCCCAATTTTACTGACTTGTAGAATGCATAAAGGGAATGATATTAAATTGGAATAAATAAACAAATAAATGAATCAGTGAATGAATAATTAAATAGATAAATAAGTAAATAAATGAATGGATAGATAGATAGATAGATAGATAGATAGATAGATAGATAGATAGATAGATAGATAGATA